>NW_028326831.1:0-35378 GCF_027475165.1 Benincasa hispida
AATCTATAGTTACATATGTAAGAGTTAAACAACATGCAGTGGAAGTATCAAGGGTCCATAAGCATTCTAATTTACTAATTTTGGCAAAAACTAAAGCATGCTCTTCTTAGAAAGTGGGTTTTCAGAACATACCTTTGATGAACTCTCCAAGAAAACGTTTGTACAGCTGTTGTCTTCACTTGATATCACTGTGAACCACCTCAAAGTCTTCCCTACTATGCTCTTGGAGCTTTAAGCAGAGTTGTGGGACTCAATAACAGCTTGAAGATATGAAGAAACAAGAGAAGCTCAAAGCAGCCAATTGAAGAAGACAGTTTCTTCTTCACATAAATTTTTCTCTCAAAATTCTGCATTCCTCTTCCTCCAACAACTCCAATCTTCTTTATATATATTAGACGAATATGCAAAGAGATAGAGTGCATGGCTTGCAGCTCATGCTTGGAGAATCAAAGTAGAGAGGATAATGGCTTTTGTGTGAGCATAAAGATGATGGTAATGGAGAAAATTCATTTTCCATTTTGTGCAACCATACAAAACGTTTTTCCATTTTCTTTTTTAAAACAAAAAATGCTTTTAAACCATTTAAATTCAAATTTTGATTTTCTTAAATTAATTTCATAAATTAATTTTATATTAAATATTAAATTAATTTTTGCACAATAATCATCTTCATATATTTAAATCATATTTAAATATTTATTCTCTTATTTTGTTTAATTTGAATGTTTCAAATTAATTTCTCAAGCTACCCTAAAACTTATCCATTTACGAGCTAGTAGGGGACCTTGCGGACCTACAGATCATGGGCTCCAGCGATCTGAGATTAATCGGCTAAACTCATTAGACCGATCTAACCCCCATTCATTAACTAATGGGTGATTCCACTAAAGCCCATAGCTGAACTCTCCTCACTATAGATATATTATGTCCACTCGATATAACCATGATTAGTAATTTAATCTTTCACAGGTTGCTCGTAATAACGGTTGGGTCGAATGATGACGGGAAATTGGAAGTCAATTTTACTCGACAACCAACTTTCCTTGGACGCGGTATGCGATGCATGTTCCCAAGATATGCGTTGATAGTCATGCGTCGATGGTCATGCGTTGGAATGAGTATGGGTTAATAAATGTTGCGATGACCATGCGTCCTGCCACAAGTTTTCTTGCGTTCATGCCAAGTATAATATGAACGCAAGTTTCTCGGGTAATCAGAGGTCGAACACAGAGACTTGTAACTATATGTTTACGGTGATTGTGCATGCGACGATTGAATAAAAGAATGGAGGGGATATTGCTACGTTAATCCTACTCCTACTCCTATCTAACAGACAATGCAATGAGAATATGCCTGGAAGGTAAAGATGCGACAAGCCTTGACATGAAATAAATGTGTGGGAAAATAGATAAAATGCGAGATGTTTTCATTGCAAAACTTAAGAGTGATCGCAAGGGCAACCCTAGTCGACGCAATCCATGCAATCATGCTACAACCATACACGGCAAGTCATTTTCCAATTGAAATGTGGTGCTCCTAATTCTAGGATGCATGTGTTGAACGCAAAGTGTCCATAGAGCTTATTTCTAAGTCTCTACTCTTGTCCTATGCAATGATGCAAAATGCATGAAAGCAAGGTGACTGCATTCAATCGTATCCTATCTCTAGGATGCATGCGATGCGTTAATAACAAATAGTGCTCATTCCTAAGCACTTATCTCTTATATTATATGTTCTAATCTGGCTCTCCCAAGCCTAGATTTTGACCTCACCTTCTCAAGCCTAGATCCTATCCTTAAACTACCCTCCCGAGTATCTTTAATGGACAAATGAAGCATACATAATACAAAACAACTGCATAAACTTCGCTGACCTAAGATTGTTACTATCCCTAGTGAACAATGCATACCTTGCTTAATGCGTCCAACCAGTTACCTTCCCGGGCAGTGATTGTTGTTGACTTTACTCATAGACAAGCAATGCGTTAGCATATAGACAGGCGTTATAGCAGCTTCACACTAAGCAAATAAGGTTTTCTCACACACTTACGCAACACACACCTCTCAGTGGTTTGCTACATGCTTCATATCCCTAATCCACATGACAAAGTATGCAATACCCAAGCAATCCCACTAAGTGTTGCAATGAAAGTAAAGATGCTAAGCAAGAAGATGGAGATAGAGTTGAAGGAAACAGAGAAGTGTATTGGAAAAAAATTGTATTAATTCCTTAATTCAAAATGTCATACAATATAATATAGAAAAAGAAAAGAAAGGAAATGAACCAGCTGGAAGTAAAGATTTGCTCCCAGCGAATGTGCATCAAGGCTGCCGGTGGTGCCATGGATGGACGGAGGAGCTGACTCTCTCGAGATCTAACTTCAGTCAAAGCTCCAATCGTCACTCGGAATGGATAAAGGAGGTGAAGAACTCTCAACCGTCTTCTCATGCGTTTTTCTGGATCGCAAGGATCCGCCATAGGCGAACCTCAGGCAAAAACCTTAGATAAAATGAATTTCAACTCATCGGCTTCTATTTATAGAGCTTGGGTCGCCGAAAGCATTAATTGGACTGCTCTGAGTCTGACGTTCGGCGCGTTAGTCCTTTTCTGAACCTCTGCCACTAACGGCGTGGTAGGTAAAATGTCAACATCAGCTTTGGATTTTCTCGAGGTAGATGCGTTAAAGCGTTCGTTCCACCTACCTTGCGTTGATCCCATTAGAATGCGTTGTCACATAGCCGTAATCATTCAATGGCCGCATTCACTTAAAACCGCAAATCTACATGATGACCGCAATTTCTTGACGAGCGCAACTCCCATGCGATGGACGCATACGGCTGATTACCGCAACATCCATGCATTGATCGATGCGTTTGCCTTGTGATGGAGTGTTTCTCCACATGCGGTCGTCTATACAATGGTCCGGTTTCCACTTTTGCGTTCATTTCCGGCATTGGCTCCAAAAATAGAACATTGAACGCGTAATTAATGCAAAATAACGGGTTAGCTGAGATTCGACATGTTGATCGACGCAATCTCATATTCTTGTGAATTTCTATCATGATCGACGCATATTCTGCCTAACAACCTTCATAATTCTAAGTAAAAGGCCTAAGATGACATGCATTTCTACATGTCATCATCGAATCTCTGTTTTACCCCCAAAATTACCTCTTGTTCCTTAAGTTCCACTGATCCCCTAATGAACAATTGATTTGTGATCCAATCAACAAATCGAATCCCTCTCAGGCCAATGAGAGGGTGAGGCCTCTTGTTCAAGACCCAGAATCAGTACTTGAAGGGAACAACCTCTCTACTAACCCTAATCGGGTAAGAGTGAATTCCCTCTTGCACCCTATGTTCCCAGCTATTCATCCAGTCTTATCCCCAAAATGGTAAGCTTATTGAGCAGAGGCAATTTAGTCTACTCGCTCCGTTTGCAGATCAAAGGATAATCCCAGACAAACAGGAGTTCATAGTTTGTTCAGAATTAAGGTTAAGTTACTTAGGTCATCACTTTGAAATAGTCAGTCTTAAACAGTAAATAGCGTTATAAAGTAAGAGTGACAGGTTTCGTGGTCTGATCTTGCACAAAACTCATTTGCATAGGACACCCCCACTCCTCATGTCTCAACATGCACAAAATTAGGATCACTTCGTATGTAGCACTTTACAACTCTTTGTAACAACTACAGAGTAGGCCACATCCAATAGTGTTACCAGAATAAGGTACCCAACCTTATTCATATACTATAGACCATTCTGACTATTGACTCGAACTTGATCCACTTGTATGTCTCCACATAAAGTTCAAGTACACATATAATAGTCAAGGGACTTAGGTTTATTGGATTTCTAAAAAAACAATATATTCAACAACAACTTTATTGAATTCTCAGAATAAGTTCTAATGTTTACAAACCACGAGTTTTAGGATATAAAACCCAACAACATATTGTATCAAATACAATATAACCTATAGATGTATTTTCTCTCAACCATACATGGCATTTAATATAAATCACATTTATAATAAACCCACTTATATGAATCTCATTCATATAATTGATATTTGGATCATATCCAAATATTTAATTTCTCTCAACTTATTTATGGTATTTAATATAAATCATATTTATATTAAATTTAATTACATGAATCTCATTCATATAATTAGTATTTGAATCATATTCAAATTCCTCTCATATTACCTTATATTATAACATATCAAATATATTATATTAATTATATCACATATATAATTAATTTAATTAATTATATCATGTATAATTAATTCCCTCAAATAATTTGAACACTTCAAATTAATCTAAAAAGATTCTCAACTAAATCCCTATTGAGCTACAAAGGAGACCTTATAGACCTGTAGATTGAAACTCCAACTATACTTGCATAATTAATTAAACTCTTGAATTAAATTACCCAACATCTGTTAACTGCCAGTCATTCCACTAAAGACCGACAGCTTCACTTTTCGCATTACAGATAAATTTCTATGTCCATTGGATATAACCTATGAAGCACAGATACAGATACGGTTACAAGATACGGATACGATTGGATACGACGATTCGTCAATTTCTAAAAAACTAAGATACATATATGTCTAAGGATACGTCATTTTTTTATATATATTTTTAATATATATATTTCTAAAAAATGAGGATACTGATAAATTGAAGATATATTTTCTTTTTCTTAAAAAAATCTAGATTATAGATAAATTTAGCATACAAGTTAATAATAATAGCACAAAATAGAATACAAACACTAAAGTACAATACAAAAAAAAGCAACATCTAAGATGTTGAAGTACAATAGTTAATAAAATGCAATAGAAAGGTGACACATATTACAGAAGAAGAAGAATATTAGAGGGAGAAGTATGAAGATAAATGAATAACTTCTTCATTGAATTGTTGAAGATATCCAAATAGTTTATATTTTGGTAACTTTGCGGGGACTCAAATGTGAATATGAAGATTAGATGATTCGAGGGCTTGGTCTTTTATTTATTTATTTTCCTTAGTTTTGGACTCGAGTACCGAGCTTTTTAAATAGGTTGCCTAATTTTAGATTAGGAAAGATTAGATGAGTTATTTGTCTTTTTCTTTAAAAAAAAGGTACGCGTAGAAATAGATACGCCAAATCGCGTGTTAGATACGTATGTGAAAAGTATCTGGAAGTATCAGTATTCGACACATGTCTGATACAGATTCTTTGCCTCACATGAAATATTTATGCTTCATAGGATATAACCAATCAACAGTGTGATGATCCTTCACAAATTGCTCATAAGTATAACTAGGCCAAAATTACCATTTTGCCCCTATAGTTACATCTAACTCCTTAAGTACCATTTATCCCTCTAACAAACAATAAGTCATAGTCCCGTTTCCAGTTATGTGAATTGGCTGAGAGGACTTATATCCAAGTCTAAATCTTAAGCTAGTTATAAAATATCCTTGTTCTTGAAGCTTCTTTTGCATCGGGGAAAGCTCGAGCCTTTCATCAAATATTTTTAGGCTTTTAAGCTCAGTGCGAGTTGTAAAATCATATCCCGCCTTTGCCAACAACTTATATGTCTTTGGATTGAAGCCATCTTTTATTCGTTTGTCTGAAAGAATTGCTTTATTTTCTTCTTTCTCAACCTTTTTTACTTCTCCTTTATCCATCTTTGTAAGTGGTGCGGTGAGCTTTCTTTCAAAGTTTCGACATCTCTAACCACCAAATTTTGAACAGGGCATTCTTGTTATGAAGCTTTGACCCAAGTAGTAAAGCCTTGTCAATGAATGATATCGATAAACAACATGAAGCATATATACTTTTAATATTTCGAACAGGGCATTCTTGGTCTCTCGCAGGAGTGCCAACAAATCATTGATATTGAAATAAGGTAGTTCCTCTAGCTTGGTCATTGCTTCTGTAAAACTTGAAGGAGTGTTATTATCTTCAATCATGCTAATGACATGACACGAAACAGTTTCAGTCAGAAAACTCTTTGGAAAGAAGTCTTTCAAGGTTATTGATTTTCAAGGTCGAGAAAGCTCTCTGCTTTCTTCGATGATTGGCAAAGTCTTCTCGTATTCTTTCTTGCTTTTTTTATTTGTGACTTTCTCTTCCTTTTATAGTCTAGATATGAATGGGATTCTTTTTTAATGAAACTTTGTTTACGACTCTTTCGACGAATTACCAGCATCCATCCTTCATTTGCATCTTTCACTTGCTCTTCTTTTTCCTAGGAGTCAACTTTCTAGAAGTCTGCCTTTTGTGAGGCCTTTGGAAGAGAATATATAATAACAGGCTCAAGAGATCCAAATTGGATTAAATTCCCTATTGCAAACAATCGAATATCAGAATGGATCATTACTACATCATGATTTGTCTACGTTACATCGTCGAGGTCTAGCTCAATCTTTTTTTCTTGAGCTAACTTCAAAATTAACTCCTTTAGTACAAAATATTTTTCTACTGGGTGACCGACAAGTCGATGATACTTGCAGTAATTGGGATCGTTTACTTTCCCCATTTCTGTAGGTCATTTACATTCAGAAAGTTCAATGAGTTGTTTTTCAGTAGTTGTTCTAACATACCAGGAATATCATAATCTGGAAAGAGGTAGCCTTTTTCTTGTCTCTCTCAACGTCGGTCGTCTTTTCTCGCCCCTATCTTGGTATTTCTCAATCTTTTTCTCCTTGGAGATAAAATTTAAAGGGGTCGTATTGACGACCATAGCTTCTTTAGTAGCACATTTCAATGCCTTTTGGACACTCTTCACTTCTTTCTTTTCTTTCTTTACTTCTGGGACCAGTAAATCATTGTTTCCTCTATTGGCAATATTTAGTTCCATACATGAGCATGGGTTGCCAATTCTTCAAAGGTGTGAGGTTTTATCCCTTGCAGGATATACAAAAGTACCCAGTGCATTCCTCGAGTGCACATTTCCACCACTGACAGTTCAGTTAATCTGTCTTTGCAATCAAGGCTTAATGCTCTCCAACGATTGATGTAGTTAATGACCGGCTTGCCTCTTTGTTGTTTGGTGGTGGTGAGCTCTATCATGCTGACAATATGCCTCATGTTGTAAAAGTGGTTGAGGAATTCTCTTTCAAGTTGCTCCCAACTATCAATAGTTTCATGTTCAAGGTCAATATACCAATCGAAGGCATTTCTTTTCAGAGGTTGAACGAACTATTTGACCATTAAATCTCCTCGAGTACCAGCGTTGTCAGATTTTTTTTATGAAATGAGCAACATCTTGTTTTGGGTTGCCCTTCCCATCAAACTGTTGGAATTTGGGTGCCCGTATCCATTTGGCATTCTTAGATTGTCAATCCTCTTTATATATGGCTTAAAATATAAGAGGGAAGTTTGAGTAGGTCCACCATGCTGAGCCTTGATGGAGTTGACAATCATCTCTTACAATTACTGGATAGACAGCGAAGCAATTGACGTCGAATTTTGTGGTTGACTTTCTTGCAGAATAGTCTTTCCCTTGTCATCATTCCTAACTACAAGCATATGACTTGATTCAGTGGCATCACGACTCTCGATGTGATTCTTAAGGGATGCAATTTCATGGTCCCTTTCTTCGACTGCCTTCATCAGTATGTTAACTTTCTTTTTTAGTTCAGCCTGAAGGAAATCGTAAGGTCTGAAGCAGAAGCGGGATCATTCCCAATTTTCAATTTTTCACGGAATTAAAATTATAGAACATAAAATATACATTATATAGAGAATTTTATAGCATGATTTGAAAAGGGAATTAAAAGGGAAGAATTAACACTTATCCCCAAAAGGTCTTCACGTATTCCCTCGGTCTAGTCATGAACTCTCCTCGACTAAAAACTCAAACAGAATAAAATCAAGTGGCCACCACCACATGTGAATCTCCTGTATTCTCCCTAGGGATTGAGAATAAGCATGAGGCATGGGCTCTACTATCTTTTTGGGAAGAGTGAGAGGATTTTTTTCTTAGAAGGAAAACACACCTAGAGCAACTCACTGTCTTCCTTCTCGTGAAGGAAATGAATACATAGAAAAAAAAACTTCCTCCTTATTTTTTAGCCACACGATTGAGTTAGAGAAAAAAAATAGGGGCAAGGAGTTATAACTATCTCCTCAATTGAACTGTTTATTAAATTCAAATAATTTAATAAATATATATATATGATAACGAACTTATCATATATTATATATCAAACTATATGTTATATTGAATATAACACATAACCTATAGTTTTTATATTATATCAAACACAACATATAATCTATAGTTTGAATTTTTCTCAATCAATCATGATATTTAATATAAATCCAATTCATATTAAATTCAATTATGTGAATTTCATCCATACAATTAGTATTTGAATGACATTATCTAATTCCTCTCAAAATAAACTTTATCTTATAATGTATCAAATACATTATATTAATTATATCAATTAATTTTCTCAATTAATTAAAATTAATCCAAAATTAATTCTCAATAATCCCTGTTGAGCTACATATGGGACCTTATATACCTATAGATTGAAGCTCCAATGATACTTGGATAATTAATTAAACTCCTTTAATTAAATTACCCAACATCCATTAATTGTCAATCACTCTATTAAAGACCGACAGTTGTACACTTCGTACTACAAATATATTTTTGTGTCCATTGGATATAACCAATCAACAGACGATGACCCTTCACAAATTGTTCGTAAGTATAGTTGGGCCAAAATTATTGTTTTGCCCTTATAGTCACATTTAACTCCTTAAGTACCATTGATCCCTCGAATGAACAATAAGTCATAGTTCAATTATGACCAAATCCCTCTCGGGGTAAGAGAGGTGTGGCCACATTGTTCAAGCCCTGGAATCAGCCCTTAAGGGAGCAATTTATCTACTTATCCCGACATAGGGAATGAGTGAATTTCATCTTGTGTAGTTGTATTTTCAGCTCCCCAATCAGACGAATCCCCGAAATGATAGGCATATTGAGTTGGCGATCTGGCTACCCTCACCCATGTAAATCAAATGACCGCCTTCATAGGCAGAAGTTCATAACTCACTCAGGATTCAGGTCATGTCACCTAGGTCATCCTAATGAAATGTAAGTCTCTATTATTAACGAGTTATATAATGAGACTATTCATTTCATGGTTCGGTCTTATACAAACTCTTTGTATAGGATACCCTCGCTCACATGTCTCCACATGAATGATCAGGATCGGATCATTTGTAGCACTTTACAAAACTTGTAACATCTACAAAGCAAGTCGTAACTGTTGTATCACTAGAATAAGGTACCCAGTCTTATCCATTTACTACAAACCATTTAGGTTATCATTTAAACATGATCCATCTATATGTTTCTACATACATGTTTAAATTACATAAAATAACCTGGGATCTTTGTTTATTGGATTGAGTGTATGCTTATAAAATAACAATTATTTTAATAATAACAATTTTTTATACAAAGTTTACAAACTACGAGAATACAAGAGAGATTTAAGACACCAATTCCAACAATCTCCCACTTGTCCTAAAGCTTAAGGAGCCAAATGTACAATATAAATAAAGTACAAAATACAATAAACTAGGACAGACACTATACCTCAGTAACATCTCACACTTTCCCTAGTTAACATTGAAGGAACTCTTATTCAAGAGAACTAGTGAGTGAAAGCAAGATCTTTCCAAGCCTATTGGGAAAGAATAAACGCATTCACAAACATACAAGAAAAGTTATGCATCTTAAAGAAAATTACAGCATGCTTTCTTAACTAAAACAAAAGGAATTGAGAGACATACCTTTGAAGAACTCTTCTTCTAGCAATATTTCGCTCTCATGAGCAATCGTCTAGCAATCTCTCGCTCTCGTGAGTAATCATCTAGTAACCTCTTGCTCTCTAAGCAATCATCTAGCAACCTCTCGCTCTCATCATAATCACAAACCGTCTGATCCTTGAATGGCAACCCTCAACACTACCACTCGGCAACCTTGGTATTCTCAGAGTGAGAATCCAAGGGGTGTGGGCTCTGTGTGAATTTGGTAGATAGAATGAGGAAGTATACGATTGAGCTACACGATCGAGTAAGTGGGAGAAAGTTATCCCTATACTATAGACTTTTTAGGATGTATCTTGAGCATTGATCCCTGTATGTCTCTACATACAGTTCAAGACTCATAAGACAGCCTTGGATGTTAGTTTATTGGATTTAGGGTTATGAATACAATATAGACAACAATATAGACAATAACAATTATTGATTTAACATTCATAACTCCTTATTGATGACAGTCAATTAATAACATTTACTATCTACAAGTGTTAGGGCATAAAACCCAATAAACTTCCACTTGAACTAAAACTTTAGTCAGTGGGTTGTACAAAATCCAAAAGGCGAGATAATGCTCAATACAATAAACTAGGGCATCCATATACCGATTACACATCTTCTGCTTGCCCTAGATTATACAATGTACATGTCTCGTAGACCTAGATTCTCTAGATGACCCTCAAGAATTTTAGCCAGGAGTCCCTTCGTAAATGGATCAGCAATGTTATGCTCTGAGGCAATCTTTGTGATGATCACATCTCCCCTTTGCACAATTTTGTGTATCAGGTGATACTTTCTCTCAGTATGCTTTCCTCGTTTGTGACTGCGAGGTTCTTTAGATTTGACTACTGCCCCACTGTTGTCACAGTATAAGGTGATAGGCAAGTCCATATTTGGAACCATTTTCAAATCACTTATGAACTTCCTTAGCCAAACTACTTCCTTTGCTACTTCACAATCAGCTACATACTCAGCTTCCATAGTGGAATCTGCAATGTGCCCTTGCTTGATACTATGCCATACTACAACTCCCCCATCCAGGGTAAACACTGATTCTAACATGGATTTCCTAGAATCCTTGTTAGTTTGGAAATCAGAGTATGTGTATCCTGTAAGGATCAAATCCTTAGCTCCATACACCAACTTGTAGTCCCGCGTTCTCCTAAGATACTTGAGGATGTTCTTAACCGTTGTCCAGTGGTCTAACCTTGGATTGGACTGGTACTTATTGACAATTCCTACTACATAACAAATATCTAGCCTAGTGCAGAGCATAACATATATTAAGCTGCCCACATTTGAGGCATAGAGAATACGTCTCATATCCTCAATTTCTTGAGATGTCTTAGGACACTGTTCTTTAAACAAGTGAACCCCGTGCCTAAAAGGTAACAAACCCTTCTTAGAGTTCTACATCGAATATTGAGTCAAAAAATTTTCAATATAAGTTGCTTGAGACAAAGCTAGCATTCTGTTATTGCGATCCCTAATGATTTGAATCCCAAGTACATATTGCGCCTCTCCCAAATCTTTCATTTGGAACTGGGCTGCCAGTCATTCCTTAATGTTAGTAAGGTATCCTACATCATTCATAATGTGTAGGATATGTAGGATATCGTCCACATAAAGTATTAGAAAAGCTACTTTATCGTTGATGATTTTCTTGCAAGTACAAGGTTCATTAACATTTTAATCAAAACCAAAAGATTTAATCGTTTTATCAAATCTAATGTTCCAAGATCTGGATGCTTGTCTTAACCCATAAATGGATCCATTCAACTTGCAAACTTTTTACTCCTGACCTTGGGCTATAAACCCTTCGGGCTGAGACATAAAGATATTCTCCTCAAGATTGCTATTCAAAAAAGCAATCTTGACATCATTTTTCATATCTCATAGTCATAATATGTGGCTATGGATAAAACAATTCTTATATATTTAAGCACAGCAACAGGGGAAAAATTTCCTCATAGTCAACCCCTTCTCTTTAGGTATAACCCTTTGCTACAAGTCTAGCTTTAAAGGTCTGTACCTTTTCGGCTACATCTCTCTTTCTTTTGTAGATCCATTTACACCCTATGTGTTTTACCCCTTTAGGTAAAACTACAAGCTCTCATACTAAATGAAGTACATGGACTTCATTTCAAGGTCCATGAGTTTAACCCATTGGTGCTTATCTACATCATTCATCATCTGTTTATAGGACAATGGATCCTCAACACCATCATCTGATATGAAAACCCGAGTTTCAGTTAAATCCAAGTACCGTTCAGGTTGTATCACAACCCTCTTACTGCGCTGAGGCACTCTTAACGATTGATGAAGGACCAGCTTCATCAACAATCCTTGTTGATTCTTCAGTAGCTTCACTTAATACTACTTAAGTATGTGGTTTATGATCTCTTATGTGGTCTTCCTCTAAAAATGTAGCATTTATCGATACAAACACTTTATTTTCTTGAGGGCACCTCTCATCTCCTTGGGGTAACCAACAAATTGACACAATCTTGAACGAGGTTCTTGAAGGAACTCTTATTCAAGAGTACCTACGAGCGGAAGCGAATCTTTCCAATTCATTGTGACAGAATTTCCACATATACATTCAAACATACTAATATGCATTCATATTGCTAAATTATTGACATGCGCAAAAGAAAAACAAATAAGAGATTGAGAGATCATACTAGTTGAAGACTTATTCGTCGCAGCAAATCTCGCTTTCGCTGAGATGGTAAGCTATTGCTTAGAAAAACCCAATCGTCTACATCGAACAGTCTCCACACAAACAGAAGGAAACGGGGATGACACTACCACTCAGAGTCCTCAGTATTCTTGAAGTGAGAATTCAAAGGGTGGGCTTTGTTCGGATGTGGTAGAGGAAAGGAGGAAAGGAGATCGTATACAACGATCAAGCAAGTGGGAGATAGTCTATCATATAGACAAAATGCTTGATCGTTTAGGTGAAGTATACGATCGTGTAGGAAAAAGGTGAGCGATCGTCTAAACGATCGTGTAGAAAAAACTAAGTGATCGTTTATACAAATGTTTAGTAAGTATCGGGTGCTAAATGGTCGCTTAGAAAAAGGTAAACGGTCATTTAGTAAATAGCGCACGCGGGTGTAATCGTTAAGCGATCGCTCAGCACTATCGTATAGGTAAGCGATCGTTCAAGCATTATCATATAGGCACAGGTTTTGCTAAGCGATGACACTCTTCAACACAATGTTCGTGCATTCCATGCTTAACACATCGTGAGCTATTTAAACATCTCAAAATGATTTTTCAACTTATTCATCCGTTATGAAAACAAAAGATACGTCGTCCTATTACCCCTTTAACGTCCAATTAATAGACAATGAATATCATCACATCATATTCATAACTTATGAATTAATATCATATATTAAGCATAGTATTTTTCCTCCACTAGATATAAATCATATTTATATCCAATTTCTTCCAAATTAATGTATCTCATACATAAAGTTAATAACATCATATATAATTAACTAGTTCAATTATATCATATATAATCGAACTCCATCTTGTCAATTTGAATATTTCAATCTGACCCAAAAACTGACTCTCAACTTGTATCCAAGCTACCAAGGGGACCTTATGGACCTATGGCTTGAAGCTCCAACGGTAAGTGAATAGCGGACTAAACTCTTTAGCCACAATATCCACCATCCATTAACTGTTAGGCGTTCCACTAAAGACTGACAGTTGAACTCTTCTTACCATAGATATATTTCTATGACCACTGGTTATAACCAATCATCAGTACGATGACCCTTGACAGATGCTCGTAATTAAAACATGTCAATTTAATGTTTTGCCCCTGTAGTTACATCTTATTCCTTAAGTACCACTAATCCCTCCAATGAACAATACAACATAGTCCTACTATGTGTGAACACCTTTCGGGTCATGAGAAGGTGTGTGGCACCACATCGTTCAAGCCTCGGTATCAGCCCTTAAGAGAGTCATCTATCTACTTACCCCTGCTTTCGGGGAAGAAGTGAACTCCATCTTGTGAAGTTGAGTTCCCAGCTCCCAAATCAGATGAATCCCCAAAGTGGTAGGTTTGAGTCGGTGCTCTGGTCACTCGCACCCATGCAAATTAAAGGACCGTCCTCAATGGCAAAATTTCCAACTCACTCAGGATTGAGGCCATGTTACCTATGGTCATCCTTGTGAAGTGAAGTCTTAGTCATGAACAGAGTTATATGACGAGACGTTAACACTTCGAGGTCAGGTCTTATACAAACTCTTTGTATACGACGCCCCTGCTCGCATGTCCCCTACACGAATGATCAGGATCAAATCATCTGTCGCAAGTCACAACACTTGTAACAATTACACAAAGCGGACCGCGTCCATAATATTACCAGGATAAGATTTCCCTCCTATATCCATATACTATAGACCATTTTGATTGTCACTTAAGACATGATCCACTTGTATGTCACTACATACATGCTTAAGTTGCATAGACAACCAGGGATATTAAGTTTATTGGTTTATGGTAAAATAAAAATAAAAAATCTAAATGTGCAAATTCAATAAGTGAAGTAAATATCATATATATTATAAATCACAAGCGTTCTTACAAAGTTGTTTACAAACTATAGGACACGAGACTTTAGGGCACAAACCCCAAAAGTTCAAATTTCTTAGAATTTGTCACTAACACTAGGACAACCCCATATTGTGAAGTAACTTAAACTCGATTTACGCCCCCTCCATAACTGGAAAGGTGTTTTAGAAACACTCTTCAAGGGAACATTGTTCAAAATGTGAACTGCAGTCTCTACTGCATACCCCCAAAACGAGTTAGGTAATTGAGCATAGCTCATCATAGAACGAAACATGTCCAATAAGGTTCTATTTATCCTTTCTGATATACCATTCTACTGAGGTGTACCGGTGTTGAGAGTGTGGATTGAATTCCATGTTCTATCAAAATAGTCCTGGAATTCTAAATCTATGTACTCTCCACCCCAATCAGATCGAAGTGTTTTAATAGTTTTGCCTAATTGGTTTTCAACTTCAACTTTATACTCTTTGAACTTTTCAAAGGCTTCAGACTTATGTTCCATTAGGTATAAGTAACCATACCTTGAATAATCATCTATGAAAGAGATGAAGTATTCGTTCTCTCCTCTAGTCTTTACATTCAACAGACCATAAAGATGTGGATGTATGAGCTCTAAGGGCTCTCTGGCTCTATAACCTTTTCCACTAAAAGGTCGTTTAGTCATGTTTCCTTCGAGATAGAATTCACATAGAGGTAATGAATCATCTTCTAACTTGCTTAGAAGTCCATTCTTTAACAATCTCCCGATCCTGTCGAGATTTATGTGGCATGATCTCAAATGCCAAAGGTATGTATCATTGTTACTTGGAGAAATTCTTCACTTTTTAGTTTGAGTATTAGCAGTTTTAAACATCTCATGATTTAAAAGTGCTTTTGATTCAGCTGGTCTTAACACATATAAGTTGTCTTCTAGTTTAGCTGAACAAATAGTCACATTAATTTTTTCACAATGAATGCTTCATTTGAATTAAAAGAAACTACATATGATTTGTTCAATTAAGCAACAAAATAGAAAAAAGGTTCCTTTTCATCTTGGAAACAATGTATAAGTTTTCTAAAAACAAAAATCTATTTCCAAACAATAACTTAGCAATTTCCACTGCACGAGCTAAAATGGCGTCTCCCGTTCCAACCTTGAGCGTCATTTCACCCTCTTCTAGCTGCTGGAAGGAACTAATTCCCTGTAAGAAGAACAGACGTGATTAGTGGCTCCTGAATCAAGTATCCAGGCATCATAGTCATTTACCACTAAACTAGTTTCCATAACTAGTAAATCATATTTACCTTCCTTCCATTTCTTCTTCTCAACAAGGTACTTGGGGCAATTGTGTTTCCAGTGACCAACCACATTACAACGTGAGCATTTGTCGTTGCCTTTGCCAGTAGTGGGCGCTTTCCCCTTCCCTCTTTCTTTTTCTGGATTCTTTAAGTACCAGAAGTTGAAGGAAAAGACTGAGTTCAAGAGGATGAACCCTTATGGAACTTTTTGGAATGAGCAACATTTGCCTCTCCTTCTTCTGGTCCTTTACCTTTCATGAGGGACTGAAAAGTTTGTAACTTGTTCAGAAGGGTAGTTAGTTGTACTGTATTTTGTTCATTACAACATTGTTGTAGAATTGAAGAAACGTCTTCGGAAGAGATTCCAAAATAAAGGATACCTGACTTCGCTCGTCTATGACCGCACCGTTCATTTGGAGACATTAAAATGGACCATCAGGTCGAGAACATGTTCTCTCACGGAGTGGCTCTCTTTCATGTGCACATTGTAAATGTACTTGAGGGCCTCGTGTCGGATCTAAGCGGACGGTTGTCCAAACATCTTTTGAAGGGACTCCACGTCTAAAGTGTGATCATCATGGCCTCATGCTTATTGGTAAGAAAGTTTGACAGACTTGCCAAGATGTAGACTTGGGCCTTGTCATTAGCCTTCGTCCAACGGTCATAAGCATCATTCAACGCTTGAAAAGCATTTTGAGCGGAGACTGGAGGACATTCCTCCGTCAAGACAAACCACAAATCATCAACAACCAGAATCATATTGGAGTTAGATTTCTACGTCGCATAGTTTTCACCGGTTAATTTCTCATTTTTAAGCAAAGATATGATTGTGGAAAACATGCTGAAATATATAACAATCAATTGACCTTATTAGTTATCTTTGTCATAACCCATTACTTAATTATCCAATCAATTTAGCAAAAACACATGTAATCATAGAATCCTAATTAAACTATTGATTTTAGATTTTGCAACGATACTTCAGAGGTTTAGAGTAACAGCCACTGAAGGGTGATCAGCTACTCCTCCTCTGAATTGAGACAATCTCAGTCAATCACTAATACTAGAATAACTCTTATCCTATAGTTTTTAACTACCGTCGTTTCGGTCAAGGATTGATTAACTAACTTAATTCATCCTATAATTATGACCCTCCCATTTTCGGATCCCAGAGGTATGCTTTAATAGGCTACCGAAGGAAAGACAACTGCTGAAGATTAACCTAAGAAACCATATCCATTGTTGGAGTTTCCGTTGTTCCAACCCTTATGATCATGCCCTTCGAAGGAATGGTCGCTCTAGGACGACACGTGAATGGACCATAGGAATCTCATGGTGCAACCTAATGGTGGAGACCTTAGGATACATTGACACGTGTCCCTCTCCCACTTACTTTGAACACTTTCCCCATTCACCTTGTTATTCACCCATGCAAAAAATTTCTGAAGGGTGGCCGTTCCCAGGACGACGCGAACCCGAGCATGGATCTCACGGTGTGATCTCTTGGGGACGTGAGAGCTGAAATTTGATATATCATATATACTAACTTTCTCCCACTAAAGTATTCTAATATTTTATTATGATTTTACTATACTTAATTAAAGCCCGACTAACGAATTTATCTAAGTCATTTAAATTTGCTCAATATAACATTTATATTGAATAATTTAAAAATTGATTTCATTTATTAAAATATTCTAATAAAATTAACCATTTATTGCGTGCATATAAAATATTTACCCAATTCACCTTCCAAGTCGGTTCCCAGGTGGAGGTGTTCCATTTCCATCAGCCTAAATAACCCCTCCTAGATAGAATCTTCCTTAGACAAAGGACCCTTATGGAAAATTATTTTATAAATTTAATCTTTTATTGAAATTCATTTTAATCCTAGTAAAACAAATTAAAAAGATTAACCTATTCCTAATCCCATTAGAAATAACATAAGTCAAATTTAAACAATTTAAGATAAATTGGACCCATATTTGCATGCAATCTAGATTATAGATTTTAATCTATTTCATTAATACTATAACTCTTTATAAATTAATGAATTATCAAATCTATAAAAACTTCAAGCATTCACATACATCATTCCACTATTTATTAAAACAATTTTAATATATAGTATGATGCAAAAACATGCTTAGGTTAATCATACATCACTAACAAAACACTTACATTATGATGCATGAGCACGCTAATTTAATCATGCCTCTATAAGATATAACCCTTTATATTTAATTATGATGCATGTACATGTATATCCTAAGATGGGTATTTTTTTAATCTATATGACATACAATATGTAATATGGATTAAAAAATAATTTAAAACATACATCCAATGCATAATTAAATTAAATAGCAAAAATTGGACCGATTTTTGGCACCCTAATGCAAAATTAATCGATTAATAATTACAAAAGGAATTAAGTTAAAACAGCCGTTGAAAATGTCCTACGCGCACCACCAGTGTTCTGTCCAAACTCAGAGCATTGCAATGCTGAGGGCAGCGTTGCAACGTTGCGACTGTTGCACTTCGCCACTGCCTTTCAATGTTGCAATGTTGCGATAGCAGCGTTGCGATGCTGATCGATAGAACACTCTTGTTCTGCATGATTTCAGCTCTGAATTTGTCCCAAATACCTTCATTTTTCCCGATCTCTTCAACAACTGTTGCTCTATCGATCGATACATACTTATAGACTCAAAGCAAGAAACAAATTGCCCAAAAAATACAACGAACCCTTACAATTTAATCAAAATTAAAAGTAAACTAGAGCCTAAATCGAAAACCTCCAATTTTGCAAACCAACATTCAAACATTCCATAATGCAAAATATGAAACCCACTTCTAAATGATTTTATTTCGAAAAATACGAAGAACGAAGATGCAAGGAACCTGACTCTGATACCAATTGAAAGGGGATCGAATCCCGCAACGAAAACATTTTATTAGAACGTCTTGCATCCCACAATCCAATTTTTACATAAACATAATCATTTAATTAAAATAGAATAAAAACATATAAATTAGCATGCATTAGGGAAGAGATTAGAACGATTCTTACCTTTATAGATTCCCAAGTGCCACGAACAACCTTCTCCTAGTTCCGACGATGGATCTCCAATGATCTTGATCACGAACAATTTCTTGAACAATCTTGAAGATTACCACAAGAGTAATCTCGTTATTCTCTGGGATTCCAATAGAAGAATACGTAGTATCCAACTACTGGGAGAGAGAGAGGAGAAAATAGTTTTTGGAGAATAAAGAGGATTTTCTCTATGGATTAGGGAAAAAGTTTTGCACAATAACACTATGGTATTATGTGTTGTGTTGTGTGTTTCAATGTATTCCCAAAGGGCCATAAGGAGGTCTTTATATAGAGAAGGGCCAAGCCCTTTTCCTAACATTTTCCTTTTGTATAATTAATTAAATAACACTTATTTAATTAATCAGCTCATTTAATTAAATAACACTTATTTAGTTAATTAACCAAATTAAAGAATACTTATTTAATTTAAATTTTCACAATAATTAAATAACTATGTATACATTAGACCGAATTCAATGTATATATTTAATTATCATATACATCCCATGTATATGTGCAAAACCTCTCTTAATTATTTGTGAATCTAATTCAATTGAATTAATTAATTTGAATCTTATTCAAATATTATTTTCCAATTTAATTATAGATCACATCCATAATTAATTATATATTAACCGCATCAATATATAGTTTCCTCAAATTAATTTGAACAATTCAAATTTTCTCTCTTTAAGTATCCTCCAGTGAGTTAACGAGGGGACCTGGTGGACCTGTAGATCAAAAGCTCCAACAATATGAGATTAATTGACTAAACTCATTAACCAAATTAATCAATATTCATCAAGTGTGGGTACACTTCACTAAAGACACACAGCTGCACTCTTTTCACTATAGATATATTTCTATGTCCACGAATATAGACCAATACTAGCAAGTTAGTCCTTCACGAGTGTTTGTAACTCTAACTGGGTCAAATTAGCATTTTTACCTTTGGGTTACCTCTGACTCTTTAAGTACTAGTGCTTCTTTAATGAACAACTTGTTTATGGTCCAACCAATAAACAGAAATTCCTCACAGGCTAAAAAGATGGTAGTGCCCTTCGTTCAAGTCCTGGAGACACCACTTAAGAGAACATTCATCTACTTACCTTTAAGGAGGGAATGAGTGAATTTCATCTTGTATTATTATGTTCCCAACTCCCCATCCGGTCTTGTACCCAAAATGGTAGGCTTATTGGGTCAGCAAACTGGCCACCCTCACCCATACAAATCAAAGGACAATCTCTCGTGAACAGGAGTTCATTATATACTCAGGATTAAGACTAAGTCGCCTAGGTCATCCTAATGAAATAGAAACCTGACTAGTCAACGGTGTTACATCTAATGGTTACTATTTCGCAGTCCAATCTTATTCAAATTCATTGCATACGATACCCCCACTCACATGTCACCTACTCGAATGCATTGGATCATTACATTTGTATCAAATACAAAGTGGGTCGTATCCATAGTGTTGCCAGGATAAGGTACCCAGCCTTATGCGAAATAGTGTTACTATTTTGCGGTCCAATATTATACGAACTCATTGAATAGGATACCCCCACTCGCATGTTACCTACACGAACACGTTGGATCATTAAGTTTGTATCAAATACAAAATTGGTCGTATCCATAGTGTTACTAGGATAAGGTACCCAGCCTTAACCCTATACTATAGACCCTTTAGGTTATATCTTGAACAATTAGTCCCTATATGTCTCCATATACAGATCAAGACTCATAAAACATAGATGTTAGTTTATTTAGGGTTATTAAGACAAAATAAACAACAATACAAAGAATAGCATTTATTGATTTTACATCATAACTCTTTATTGTTGACGATCAATTAATAACATTTATTATCTACGGGTTTTAGGGCATAAACCCTAACAATGCAATGGTGACTGCATCCAATCTATTGAACTAGGTTCCATCAAAAAGTGTTTCTAAAATACCTTTTGAGCTATAGAGAGGTCGTAAAAGTAGTTTACGACATCTTAGGATTTGGAGGTGTCCAGCTCATATGCTAGTGACTAATCCAGAGAAACTGGAACCATGTTCAAAGGTGTGCCTTTTTGTAGGCTACTCAAAAGAAACGAGAGGTGGTCTCTTTTATGATCCAAAAGAGAATAAAGTATTTGTATCGACAAATGCTACTTTCTTTGAGGAAGATTACAGTAGGGAGTATAAACCAAGAAGTAAAATCGTATTAAATGAGCTTTCCAAATAACCTACTGAATCTTCACCAGGGGTTGTTGGAGAACCAAGCACTTCAACAAGATTTGTTGATGTTGCTTCATCTAGTCACACACATCCTCCTCAAAAGTTGAGGAAGCCTCGATGTAGTGGGAGGGTTATAACCCAACCTGCTCGTTACTTGGGTTTAATAGAAACTCAAGTCGTTATACCAAATGATGACATCAATGATCCATTTACCTACAAGCAGGCAACGGTTGATACGGACAAAGATGAATGGATTAAAGCCATGAATCAGGAAATAGAGTCTATGTACTTCAATTTCGTTTGGTCACTTGTAGATCAACAAAAAGAGGTAAAACCCATAGGTTGCAAATGGATCTACAAGAGAAAGAGAGGTGTAGATGGTAAGATGCAAACCTTTAAAGCTAGATTAGTGACAGAGGGTTATACCCAGGTTGAAGGATTAGACTGAAGAAAATTTCTCATTTGTTGCCATGCTCAAATCTATCTGGATTCTATTGTCCATCACACATATTATGACTATGAAATATAGCAGATTGATGTCAAAACTTCCTTTTTGAATGGTAATCTTGATGAGACCATTTACATGAATAAACCACAAGGGTTCATTGAACAAGGTTAAAAGCAAAAAGTTTGCAAGCTTAATCGATCCATTTATGGGTTGAAATAAGTATCTCGATCTTGGAATATAAGATTTGACACTACGGTCAAATCTTATGCCTTTGATCAGAATGTTGATGAACCTTGTGTTTACAAGAAGATCATCGACAATTTAGTAGTTTCTTGGTTTTATATATGGATGTATCATATTCATTGGGAAGATGTAGGTTTTCTGACTGACTTTAAGAAACGGATGGTTGCTCAGTTCCAATCCAAGATTTGGGTGAAGCACAGTTTGTTCCTGGGATCCAAATTATTAAGGATCATAAGAACAAAATACCAATCTTGTCTCAAGCATCATACAATGACAAAAATGCTTGTCAAGTATTCGATGCAGAATTCCAAGAAATGTTTATTATCTTTCAGACATGGAATTATGCTATCTAAGAAACAACATCCTAAGACACCTCAAGAAATTGAGAAGATGAGACGAATTCCTCATGCATTTGTAGTAGGTCGCCTAATGTATGCTAAGTTGTGTACTAGGCCAGATATTTGCTATGCAGTGAGAATAGTCAGTAGATATCAATCCAATCCAGGATTTGATCACTGGACGATGGTTAAAACTATTCTCAAGTATCTTAAAAGAACAAGAAACTATATGCTTGTGTATGATGTTAATGATTTGATCCTAATAGGATACACCGACTATGGTTTTCAGACTGATAAGGATTCCAGAAAATCCACATTAGTATCAATATTCACTCTTAACGGAGGGGCTATAGTATCTCGTAGCATCAAGCAATGTTGTATTGCTGACTCTACCATGGAGGCAAAGTATGTAGCTACTTGTGACAGATTTGGAAGTTTTTCCTAACATATAAATGCCTATCACCCTATATTGTGGTAATAGTGGTGTTGTGGCAAACTTCAAGGAGTCTAAAAGCCACAAATGAGGAAAACACATCGAGCACAAGTATCATCTCATCAGGGAGATTGTGCAACAAGGAGATGTGATCATCACAAAGATTGCTTTGGAGCACGACATTGCTAATCCTTTTACAAAGGCTCTCATGGCTAAGATTTTTTAGGGTCACTTAGAGAGTCTAGGTCTACGGGATATGCGTCATCTTGTCTATAGTAAGTAGGAGATTTTTTGGTATAAAGGATGCCCTAGTTTATTGTATTGTACTTTATATTGAATCTTGTATTGTACTCCTCATTCGCTTTAGGACAAGTGGGAGATTGTTGGATTTAGTGTCCTAAATCTCGTTCATCTTGTAGTTTGTAATTTTGTAAATATAAACTATTTATTTAATAAAATAAAAAGTATTTTATTTGACTTTTAGATAGCATTAACTCAATCCAATAAACTAAAATCCAAGGTCGTTTTATGAAACTTGAACAATATATAGTAGACATACGAGTGGATCGTGTTCAAGTAATGACCTAAAAGGTCTACAGTATATGATTAAGATTGAGTGCTTTATCCTGGTGACACCGTAGATATGACCCACTTTGTAATTGTTACATGAGTTCTAAGTGTTACAACAAAATGATCCATATTGTTCATGTGGAGACATATGAGTGGAGGTATCCCATATAAATATTTTATATAAGATCGGACCACGAAATGGTTTGTTTCTCAGTATAACACCGTTGCTTGAAGAAGCTAACTTTTCACTAGGATATCCATAGGTAACTTGACCTTAATCCTTAATGAGTTGTGAACTCCTATCAATGAGGGCAAACCTTTGATTTGTATGGGTGAGAGTGGCATGTTTCACCGAATCAATATGCCTACCATTTTGGGGTTTTGTCCGAGTAGGGAGCTAAGAACACAACTACACAAGATGAAATTCACTCCTTCCCATAGAAAGGGAAAATAGGTAAATTGTTCCCTTAATAGCTGATTCTGGGTCTTAAATAATGAGGCTTCACCCTCTCATTGGCTTTAGAAGGGTTGTTTATAGTTGGACTATAAATTGTTTGTTCATTAGAAGAATTAGTGGCATTTAAGGAGTTAGATGTAACTATAGGGGTAAAACGGTAACTTGGACCTAGCTATAGCGCCTTTGTTACGTCACTAGCGTTATGGTTAACACAAGGTTCTCTAAGAGGGGAAAGAGATAGTCTTGTAATTGTGAATGGTCAACTTGCTATTGATTGGTTATATCCAATCGACACAAAAATATATCTGTAGTGCAAGTAGTGCAACTGTCAATCTTTAGTGGAGTGACTGGTAGTTAATGAATATTGATTAATCCAGTTAAAGAGTTTAGTTACTTAATCTCTATCATGAGAGCTTCTAATCTGTAGGTCCAATACGTCTCCTTGTCAGCTCACTAAAGATAGAAACAAGGAATAATCGTTTTTGGAATAATTTGAATTATTCAAATTATTTATGGGAATTTAAGTAATTAATTATATTAATATGATTAATATAATGTATAATGTATGTTGATACATTATAACATAAGTTAATTATAAATATGATTTATAATTAAGACTGTTTTTTATGTAGAGAAAAATGTTTGAATAAGATTCAAATATCTTAAATAGGTTTTATACTATAGATTATAATTTAATACGAATTTGATTCATATTAAAACTATAGATTAAAGAGGAGGTTGCATTATAATATGATTATAAATACATATAATATGGTCAATAATAGTTAGAATAACCATATTATTAATATTATATATTAATATTATTATTGTTTTAATATAATATTAAACAAATAACTCCCCATTAAAGGGCCGTTTGGATTTAGGTTTTCTCAATGCCCGGGAATTAAGGATGCTTGGGAATTATATGTCTGGGAATAAAATTACATTGAATCAAGGATGTCTATGTTTGATTGTGCATGGGTTTGTTTGGGAATAGTATGTGTGGGAATTAAAGATAACTATGTTTGGTTGTGTAGGAAATATTATCAACTTTTCCTGGGAATAAGTAATACATGTATTTTGTGTTACATGGAAATATAATTAGATCACCCAAGTAAATGTTATTTTTGTTTAAATTGTGTGATCACTTTCAAAATTTTGTGCAATTATAAAGCATATAACTAATAAAAAAAACTTGCCTTAATTGATTTTAAATAATGAATTTGTGCAATTTTATTTTTATTATGCAATTATTAAAAACAACCTTAAACCACTGCACTATATTTTATTCCAAAAATCAAATATAACCAATATCAAAGTATAAATACTAAACATAGACAAAATAAACATTTATATGGTGGTAGGAAGGGGGAGAAGAAGTGAAAATGGTGGTAGGAAGGGGAAGAATAAGTGGAAACCCACACTTCTCAATGGGTATGTAATTCCTTCACCTATGTGGCTAAAAGATGCATAGGAAATGGCTTTTCCAAGATAAATAAACAAAGCCCACCAACTAAACATGGGCTTTGTAAGCCCATTCCCATTCCCACCCTCTTTTCGCTCCAACCAAATAACCCATAAGGGAGTTACTTGAGGACAACATGGGAGGGAGTTAACGAACTCCCTCCCCTTATTCTCTCTCTTTATCTTCCCTCCCCTTATTCTCTCTCTTTATCTTTGTGTGAAACACAAAGAGATGGGCTATCTGATTGCTCTAGAAAAATCACTCAAACTCTCTCACGAAATTCTATACATTTTTTCCTTTGCCAAAAACTCACTAGAAGCCCACACTTCCATTCCTTGTGTCCTAAGAATAATGAGGACTCCCATTGGTTGTGTATTTCATTGGTGGAAGATTTCCTAGGATTGAACATGACCTTGGAGGGTCTTGCTTGAGTTTTTTTTTTTTTTTTTTTGTTCTACAAAGGTAAATCTTCTTTATCTCTGATTTTTCTAGATTGAAAAAATCTCTATGCTTAGTCTAATTTATGTTTCTTTAAAAATTATTTTTGATTTTCCCAATCCCAATACAAAGACAGAACGATCAATTGCTTTCGTATCGGGATTCAATCCCTTCATAAACATGCGATAGATGATGTGGACAATGATAAATGGTTTAAGGCTATGGATCTTGATATAGAGTCTATGTACTTCAATTAAGTCTGGGATCTTATAGATCAACCTGATGGGGTAAAACCTATAGGTTGCAAATAGATCTATAGGAGGAAAATAGGTGTAGATGGAAAGGTGCAAACCTTTAAAGCTAGACCGGTGGCAAAGGGTTATACCCAAGTTGAGGGAGTATACTATGAAGAAACTTTCTCACCTGTTCCATGCTTAAGTCTATTCGGATTCTCCTATCCATTGCCACATATTATGACTTTGAGATATGAAAAATGGACATCAAGACTGCCTTTCTGATTGGTTATCTTGAGGGGACCATTTATATGCAACAAGTAGAGAGGTTCACTAAACAATGTGAAGAGCAAATGGTTTGCAAGCTTAATCGATCCATTTATGGACTGAAACAGGCATCTAGATCTTGAATATAAGATTTTATACTGTGATCAAATCTTATTATCAAATCTTATTGCTTTGACTAAAATGTTGATGAACCTTATGTCTACAAGAAATCACCAACAGCTTAGTAGCTTTCTTAATATTGTATGTGGACGATATCCTACTTATTGGGAATGATGTAGGTCTACTGACAGATGTTAAGAAATGGCTAGCCGCCCAATTCCAAGAGAAATATTTGGGTGAGGCACAATTTGTTCTAGGGATCCAGATTATTAGGGATCGTAAGATCAAAACATGGGCCTTATCTCAGGCATCGTATATTGACAAGATGCTTGTCAGATATTTGATTTACAATTTCAAAAGGGGTTTGTTACCTTTTAGGTATGGAATTGTATTGTCTAAGGAACGGTGTCCTAAGACTCCTCAAGAGGTTGAGGAAATGAGACCATTGGTTGTTGGTAGTCTTATGTATACAATGTTATGTACCAGACTTGACAGGATTTTCAGTAAATATTAGTCTAATCCATGATTTGATCACTAGACTGCAGTTAAAACCATCCTCAAATATCTTTGGTGAATGAGGGACTACATGCTTGTGTATAGAGCTAAGGATTTGATCCTTACATGATACATTGACTATGATTTTCAAACTGATAAGGATTCTAGAAATTCCACATCAGGATCAGTGTTCACTCTTAACAGAGAAGCTATAGTCTGGCGAAGCACAAAGTAAGATTACATTGCTGACTCTACCATGAAGGGAGAGTATGTAGCTGCTTTTGAAGCCACCAAATAGGTATGACTCAGGAAATTTTTGATAGACCTGGAAGTTGTTCCAAATATGTCAAAACCCATCACTCTCTGTTGTGATAATAGTGGTGTTGTGGAAAATTTCAGGGAGCCTAGAATCTACAAGAGAAGAAAGCACATTAAGCACAAATATCATCTCATCCAGGAGATTGTGCATCAAGGGAACGTAATCGTCATAAAGATCATTTCAGAGAACAATGTTGTTGATCCATTTATAAAGGCTCTCATGGCTAAAGTTTTTTAGGATTGCCTGGAGATTCTGGGTTTACGGGCAAATGCGAGATGTTATTGGGTATAGTGTATGCCCTAGTTTATTGTTTTGTGTACTGTACTTTGTTTTTATGCTTTGCATTGTACACCCCATTTACAACCTATAGGTTTTACCCCATCAAGTTGATCCATAAGTTCCCAGACATAATTGAAGTACATAGACTCCATTTCTTGGTTCATGGCTTTAATCTACTCATCTTTGTCAACATCATCAATTGCTTGCTTATAAGATAATGGATCCTTAACTCCATCATTAGATATGATGTTTTGGGCTTCAGTCAAACCCATGTAGCGTTCCAGTGGGTTCGCAATCCCCCCACTACGTCAAGACAGTCTCAACTCTTGAGGGTTGACTAGATGAACTGACATCAACAATTCTTGTTGATCTATTAGTCTGTTCAACAACTCTTGTTGAACTCTCAGTAGTCTCATTAGAAATTTCATTTAAAGCAAGCTTATTTCGTGGTTTATGATCCCTTATGTGGTTTTCTTCCAAGAAGATAGCATTTGTCGACACAAATACCTTGTTCTCACTCGGATCATAGAAGTATCCACCCCTCGTTTCTTTGGGGTAACCTATAAACAGGCAAACTTTCAAACGAGGTTCCAACTTTTTAGGGTTAGCCACAAGCATGTGGCTGGACATCTCCAAATCCTGAAGTGGTGTAAATTACCTTTATGGCCTCTCCATAACTCAAAAGGCATTTCAAAAACACTTTTTGAGGGAACATTTTTCAAAAATGTAAACTGTAGTCTCCACTGCAAATCTCCAAAACGAGTCTGGAAGATGAGCATAACTCATCATAGATCGAACCATGTCCAACAGGGTTATGTTTCTCCTTTCTGATACACCATTCTACTGATGTGTACCTGAGGCTAAGAGTTGGGACGTGATTCCATGTTCTATCATATAGTTTTGGAATTCTAAGTCCATATACTCTCCACCACGATCAGATCGTAGTGTTTTTATCTTTTGACCTAACAAGTTTTCAACTTCAGCCTTATACTCCTTGAAATTTTTAAGAGCGTCAGACTTATATTGCATTAGGTATAGATACTCATATCTTAAATAATCATCTATGAAAGAGATGAAATATTCATACCCACCTCGAGCTCTTACATCATCAGACCACAAAGGTCTGAATGTATAAGCTCCAAGGTTTCCTTGGCTCTATAACCTTTTCCAGTAAAAGGTCGTTTGGTCATTTTGCCTTCAAGGCATGATTCACATATCGACAAAGAGTTTTCTTCTAAATCATTTAGAAGTCCACATTTCACCAACTTCTCCATCCTATTGAGATTGATGTGACCTAACCTTAGATTCCAAAGATGGGCATTTTCCTTGGGAGAAACCCTTGGTCTTTTTGCAGTTGTCGCTATTTTGAACATTTCAGTATTAAGCAAGGCTTTTATGACTAACGACCTTAGTACATACAAGTTATTTTCCATTGAACCAAAACCAATCTCCATACCATTCTTAAAAATAAATACTTTATTCTCATAAAAGGAGATGGAATAACATCTTTCAATCAGACAAGAAACTGAAATTAAGTTCCTCTTGATATAAGGAACTACATAAACATTATCCAGTAACAGATAATGTTTTTTGTCCAAAAATAACTTAAGCCTGCCTACAGCAACAATTGAAACAACTTCATTAGTACCGACTCTAAGAATCATCTCTCCATCTTTCAAATTTTTCCAGGAACTAAATCATTGATGGAAGAACATATGCGATTAGTAGCACCTGAATCAAGTATCTAGGTAGAATCATCATTCTCTACCAAACATGTCTCCAAGACAAATAAATCACATTTATCGTCTTTAGACTTCTTTCTCTTCTGGAGAGTAGTGGGATCAATATCAGAACCTATATAATCTCCAAGTTCCATTTCAGAGAACAATTCTCGTCTATGAACTTCAT
The DNA here is from genome assembly GCF_027475165.1 of Benincasa hispida. Taxonomy (NCBI): domain Eukaryota; kingdom Viridiplantae; phylum Streptophyta; class Magnoliopsida; order Cucurbitales; family Cucurbitaceae; genus Benincasa; species Benincasa hispida. Next base: position 29,073 of record NW_028326831.1, read on the forward strand.
ATAAGTCGGCAACAATTGCTTTCTCTTTTAGTCCCTTGACATTCAAGAAAGACTGGAGATTATCTTTGGAACTGACACTACTAGTTTCTTTGTCACAATCCCATTTTGCTCAAAAAGTAAGAACTTACGTTCAAATAATTCTTGCAACGAGTCCGTGATCTCTCGAGCAATGACCATGTTCTCAACCCTCTTGGCCAATGCATCAGGTATGCTAGCCAAAACGTGAAGTCAGGCCATCGAATTGGCCTTCATCCACACCTAAACCCTAAACCCTAAACCTATAATTTTAATATTTCATCATATGAAACATATAAACCATAGTTCTTTTTTTATATTATGGTATTTAATATAAATCATATTTATATTAATTCCTCCAATTTATGTATCTAATACATCATATCAATTATATCACATATAATTTAATTAATTTAATTATATCACATATAATTAAATTTTCTCTTATTAATTTGAACACTTCAAATTAACCCAAAATTTGATTCTCGACTTGAATTGACCTACCAAGAGGACCTTATGGACTTGTAGCTTAAAGCTCCAACGGTACATGAATAACTGACTAAACTCTTTAATCACGAGATCCACCATCCGTTAACTGTTGGTCATTCCACTAAAGACTGATAGTTGCACTCTTCGCACTACAGATATATTTTTGTTTCAATTGGATATAACCAACCAATAGTGCGATGACCCTTCATAAATCGCTCGTAAGTACAACTGGGCCAATTTACCGTTTCTCCCCTATAGTTACATCTAACTTCTTAAGTATCACTTATTCCTTTAATGAACAATAAGTCATAGTCCTACTATGACTGAGTCCTCTCTTCCCAAGAGAGGGTGTGACCACTATGTTCAAGACCCGGAATTAGCCCTTAAGGGAGCAATTTATCTACTTACCCCTTCTTCGAGGGAAGGAGTGAATTCCATCTTGTGTAGCTGAGTTCCCAGCTCCCCAATCAGATGAATCCCCAAAATGGTAGGCTTGTTGAGTTGGTAATCTGGCCACTCTCACTCATACAAATCAAAGGATCGCCCTCATGGGTAGGAGTTCCCAACTCACTCAGGATTAAGGTCATGTCACCTATGGTCATCCAAGTGAAATGTAAGTCTCAATTATCAATGGCGTTATATAAAGAGACTAATCATCTTGTGGTCTGATCTTATACAAACTCTTTGCATAGGATATCCCCACTTGCATGTCTCTATATAAATGGTCAGGATCAGACCATTTGTAGCACTTTACAACACTTGTAACATCTACAAAGCGAGTCGTATCCGTAGTGTCACCAGGATAAGGTATCCTTCCTTTATCCTTATACTACAGACCATTTAGGTTATTACTTAAGGCATGATGCACTTGTATGTCTCCACATACATGCTTAATTTACATAAAATAACCTCATATCTTAGTTTATTGGATTGAGTAAATGCTTATAAAATAACATTTATTTTATTAATAACAATTTGTTTACAAAGTGTTTACAAACTACGAGACTACAAGGAAAATTAGGACACCAATCCCAATAGAAAGTTTACTTCTTCACTTCCTCTTTAGAGTAACATGCTTATAGGTTGTATAATGTTTATCTTGTTATGCATTTTAAATGTATGTAATTTCTCTATATTTTACGTTTTTCAAATTGAAAATCAAATGCACGACATTCACATGCTTAACAAAGGAATTCCATTCCTTCAGATATTCTAAGCATGCAACTCACATTTTCTATAATAGTTCTGTTTATCCTCTCAACAACTCCATTGTGTTGGGCATGTTGGGCTCTATCTTCTCATGTTTGATGCCATGTTGTGAACAATAATATTTGAACTAATTCAAAATATACTCACCACCATTTGTCATACTAAAGGCACTTCAATTTTCTTCCGGTCTCCTATTCTACCATGGCATGAAACCTTTTGAAAATCTCGAACACTTGACTTTTTGTCTTCAACATATAAACAAAATTTCTTCGAGTAGCATCATCGATAAAAGTGACAAAATATTTATTGACACCAAGAGATTTTGCCTCAATAGGACCACAAACATCATAATGTATTAACTCCAATTTCTCTCCCCTTCTGGTGGACTTAGTAAAAAAGGAAGTTCTATGTTGCTTATCTTCCAAACAATGATCACAAGGGTCAAGAGAAACTATTTTATCAATAGAGATAAGAGATTTACCTGCCAACAATTTAATCCCCTTACCACTCATATGCTCTAGCCTCTGATGGCACAAATTTGGAGATTTCTTTTCTTTGACTGTATTCAGCTTAAAAGAACATACACTCAAGTTTGTTTTATACAAAGAGCAATAAAACTAACCTTGAGCAACTATTATTGTACCCTTAGACAATTTTCACTTACCATCACCAAAAGTAAGTTGAAATCCTTCTTGATCAAGGACATTTGCAAACAAAAAATTAAGGAGTGAATCAGGAATATGACGCACGTTCTTTAATTTAATCATGCACCCAACACTTGTCTTCACACAAATATCTCCTACCCAACTATGCTAGTTAAGCTCTCATTTCCCATCTTCACACTACCAAAATCACTAGATTGATAGTTCATGAGATACTTTCTTTTTCTTTTGGAAACAAAATGGTATGAATCACCTGAATCTACCACCCACTCTATGTTTGAACTTTCTACATGATGACACTCACTGGTTGCATATATCAAGGTGACAACATTATCACCACTAGAAATAATTGCTATAGTATTTTTATCATTTTCCTCTTTTTGTGAGTCTTGCTTCTTACTTTGTTCTTTCTTCTAACGATAGCAAAAAAAAAAAAAATTATATGACCAAGCTTGTTACATTAATGACATGTCCTGGTCTCTTTGTCTCTATACTTGGACCTCCCTTTTGAGTTACCACGGTCTTTGGGTCTTCTACTCTTGTTTCTTCCACGATTTTCAGCAACAAGAGCATGTGAATTATCAACCCCCATCTCCTTTTTTTCATATCTCTTCATTGAACATGACTAGTTTGATAACATCCAAAGACAGAACACCTTATGGAACAAAGTTACTAATACTCACAACCAAGGTTTCCCAACTGTCCAGCAAAGAACTCAACAAGAACAAAGTCTGTGATTGATCATCAAGATCAATCTTTATAATAGTCAGCTTGTTAATAATATCCTAGAAGTCATTCAAATGCTCAGAAACAGACTTCCCACGATTCAATTTCAAATTAACAAGTCGCTTGATTAATGAAGCTTTGTTTGTGATCTTTCTTTCATAAAGACCTTCCAATTGCTTCCACAACTCATATGAGTTAGACTCTTGAGACACATGGTTGAAAATGCTAATATAAATCCATTGCCTAATAATCCCTAAAGTTTTTCTCTTTAACTTTCCTCAATCTTTTTCTTCCATTTTCTATGGTTTTGCAAGTTTAGAGATGGTGCCACATGCTTTTGTTGTCGTTTCAGTTGAATCAAACAAATCTTTGCAGTATAACAAATCCTCCATCATCGGTCTTCAGATGGAATAATTGGTTGATGTCAATTTAATCACAGAACTACCTCCACCATTACTAGTAAAATCCATAACGATGATTAAATTAAAACCTTCTCTGATACCAAATGATATAACCCAAATAATATATCAACAACCCACTGTGCTCGTTTACAAGACAGTCAACCAAACAATATTGCTTTAATACACTACAAATTAATCACAAATTATCACCAAACAATCAACCAATTGAAGGAACCAGTTAAGGTTCTTAAGCAGAAACGGGATGAGACCCAAATCCCAAATTTTACAGAATTTATAATTTTATGAATTGAACATAGCATTATGCATTTAAAATAAAATATGACATGCTTATAATAAATTGAATGAAAGACAAGAAGAAGAATAAGGATTTTTTTAATTTAAAAAAAAAAAAAAAAAACTTTACCTTTGAAGAACCCTTCTTCAAAATCCTTCTCCAGAAATCACGAACTTGAAACCCCACAAATGGTCACCACCACTCAGAACCTCTTGTATTCTCTATAGGAGAAAAGAATCTCTAAGGAGTTTTGTGGGCTCTTAGGTATTTGGAAGCGAGAGAAAAAAAAAAGGAGAAGAGAGATGTGAGACTGAGAACTTTTCTTAGAGAGATTTTATCTGTTGATTGATTTTTTTTTTTTTTTTTTTTTTTTTTTTTTGAACAAAATTCCTCAGTCAAAACCTAAAGGAGGAAGATGATGATAAAAAATCATCATCCAACCTCTCTCCACTATCACTAGTAGACAAAAAAGGGGGAGGCTCCCTAAAATTATTTTTCAAAAACAAAACAAAAATAATTAATAAAACTAATTTTAATAAAACACTAATATATATTTATATGATAACTACTTTATCATATAACATATTATATATATATATAACTATATGTTATATCAAATATAATATATAACCTATAGTTTAATATTGTATCCAATACAATATAACCTATAGTTTAATTCTCTCATTAATGCACGATATTTAATATAAATCCTATTTATACTAAATTTAATTATATGAATCCAATTCATATAATTAATATTTGAATCATATTCAGATATTTATTTCCTCTCAAATAAACTTTAAATTATAATGTATCAAATACATTATAGTAATTATTTCATATATAATAAAACTAAATTAATTATATACATATAATTAATTCACTCAATTAATTTGAACAATTCAAATTAATCCAAAACTTATTCTCATGTAATCCTTGTTGAGCTACAGAAGGGACCTCATGGACCTATAGCTTGAAGCTCCAATAGTACTTGAATAATTAATTAAACTCCTTTAATTATATTATTCAACATCCATTAACTGTCGAGCACTCCACTAAAGACCGACAGTTGTACTCTTCGCACTACAGATCTATTTCTGTATCCATTAGATATAAACAATCAACAACGAAATGACCCTTCACAAATTGCTCGTATGTACAACTGGGCCAAAACTATCGTTTTACCTCTGTAGTTACATCTAACTCCTTAAGTATCACTAATTGATAGCACAAAAAATGTGTTATTTCCTCTTCTTAATTCTAGGTCGTTACTATGTTTAATGTGTTTATTTGATGATTTTGTAGGTTTTGAGCATCTTGGAGATAGAATTAGTCATTACGAACTATTCGGGGTTAATTTGAAGCAATTAGAAGCTAATTTCAGCAACCGGACTTCAAAAGGATGTGAACGGACGAAAACACCCCTGGACGAAGCGTTGCAATGCTCAAACGAGTGTTGCGCAATGTTATAAGGCAGTAGCTACCTATTTTAGGCAAAATAAGACAGCATTGCAATGCTACGAATTGAAGACAGAAGCGCACTGCAAGCCAGAGTAGCATTGCAATGCTAATCTGTGCAGCATTGCAATGCTAGTTTCAGCGTTGCAACGCTGCGACGCTGCCATATATATACGTTTCTTCGCTTTAGGTCAGAAGAGGACGCCTATCTTCGGCCTTCAGCCGAATTTCCCCTCTCTTTTCTCTTCCACTTTGTATTTTGGCTGTTTCTTTAGTAATTTATCGAGTATATGTCGGATTGTAGCTTCTCCATCTCCAAGGGAAGGTAAGTTTTTGGTTTCTTAGTTTAGGGATTTGGAGGAACACAATGTTATTTTGTTAGATTTGGATTTTATGATGTATACAGACTTGTCTATGGGTTTTAATCTGAATTTACATTTATGAATTGCATTATTTTAATTGTTGATTGACGCCCAATGATTTTGTTGTGTATTTCTAAAGCTTTGTGATTAACTTGTAATATGTGACATATAATTATAGGTTAATCCCAATGGAAGCAATAGGTTAGTTAGGCAAAAAGGACTGCTCCTAGCAACCTAGAGAGAAAAACTATATTGATTTTTTAATTAGACGTTGGAAGTTAAACACTCATCTTAGCGTAATCCCTAGAACTTAATGTGATTCATCAATTTGTATGGAGCGGACTCGTTTTCTATGCATTTTGATTACTTAGATAATTTGAACCATTGGTTGGGATTCCAATCAATTGGGCTGGCATAAACAAGAACTTTAAGTCATAAATTGGTTCAATGATCTAAATTACATTGAATGAATCCATTCCTCTAAGCTAATATATCTCGATTAATTGCGCTTTTATCTTTACTTTCCTTGCACTTTATTTTATGCAATTTTATTTATCAATCCACCCTTCCCCCCCCCCCCCCCCCCCCTTATCTCTTTAACTGAAAACGAGCTTCGATGAACTAATGTTTTGCGCTTCCCTGTTACTTTGGTGATTTATAAATAGTATTTGTGTAGTGATGGTTTACGG
>NW_028326832.1:0-25452 GCF_027475165.1 Benincasa hispida
TCATTTGACTAAAAATATGGCATTTTTTACAAAATATCTAAACAATATATTTAACACGTTGACCAAATAACCTAATCACATGCAGCCTCTCTCTAAAAAAATTAACACAGAATAGATTTTAATTGGATGTTATCTCAGATGCATAATAAATAAGTGCACCAAAGTTCTTTTCTAATTATGAATGATGATAACTTTTAAAAAACTTCACTCACGATCTTTTGAGTCCTTTATGAACTTTGAAGACTCCAATCCTAGGGGTGGAAACAGGGGACTCTTTTGTTTAAGATCAAGCCTGAGATTGTGCTAATTGTTTTAATTTTTACATATCAAATTCGATTGATGTGAAAAGAATTTTACGAATATGCCCTCCATAATATAAAAATAACATAATTATTATAATAACCCATTTTTTGGGAAAGAGATGGTTGACTTGCTCAACAAGTTTGATCCAAAATTTTTCTAATGTTTGTCAGTCCTCAAAACCCTCAGGTCTCATCTTTTTGCATACATTAAAAAAAAACAAGGTAAATGCAGTGATGTGTATATAGTTGCACCGAAATTATGGGAAAGAGATGGTTGACTTGCTCAACAGTGATGTTTATATAATGTTTGGCAGTCCTCAAAACCCTCAATGGAAATTCAATAATCTCGGACGCGATTGAGTATAATTCCACTGAGATTTAGCGTAGGGTTTGAAATCTCAGGTGAGATATTTATATTGTTGCACCGAAATTATGCAATATCCTCGAGATTTTGATTGAATTTATTAAGTTTGTTGAACCTGTATATGATTTTTTTCAAAGATGCCTCATATATTTGTTAGTTTTGGGGATGAATAAAAGGAGGATGAGAAAGAATACATAAGGGGTCAGTTGAAAGGGTTGATTGTCGACGTTGGAATAAAGTATGAGAAGTTTTTATGGGAAATATATATAGAATTAGTGGGATAAATTCCGTTGAGTTTGAATTAGTTATAAGGTGTTTGTACAATGTTAGGCCAAATGTATCTACCTTTGTGATCAGTAATCAAGAAGATCTCCATTATTCCTTAATTGGTGATGATGTGTCTCAAGTGGCCCTTTTAATGTCAAAGTTACCAGCAGTAGTCCATAAACCTAGGAGTACAATACCGTCATACCCAGTTCAAAATGTCCAACATTCACATCCGAACTTGAGTTTACTCTTGAATAAAATATGGTTTCCAATGAGGTGCAATCATTAAGTCCATTGAATAATAATGTATGTCCATTATATTTGGGAGACGATACAGATAGGTTGTTGAATATGGAATATGTGGATCTATCTGAGGATGGTGTTAACGATGAGTCTGTATTTAAAGTAGACATGTTAGTGGATTATGATGTGGACGTTAATGTGGCAGATATAGATATGTCTAGTTAATGTTGATCATGTGGTAAAGTCAATGATGAATGTAGAATCAAGGGTTGACAAAGGATCTTTTAGTGATAGTAACCCGACAACTGGCAGTGAGCATTGTGCAGATTCAGTAGGAAGTGGTGAACATTGTATCAGTCGAAACAAGAGGAAGTGTATCAAAAAATTAATGGCGAGCACCATAGTCGTCTTATCCAAGTCTACTATAGATGATGCCCATGTTGGTAATACGTTTTAAAGAAAAAAAAATTAGCTAAGAAACTGTCTATCTTTGCCATTAGGAAGAACTTCTCGTATCATGTCAATAAATCTACTAAGAAGTTATATATTTTAAGATGCGTAGAATCCACTTATCAATGGAAGATCATGGTCATTATAATGAAAGACTTTAAAATTTTCAAAATTAATAAATATGTTAGCGCCTACACATGCCAGAAGATATTAAGAAAACAGGATCATAAACAAGCTAAGAGTTAGGTTATAGCTGAACTGATTAAGTCTAAATACTAGGATGTTAGTCGTAGTTATAAACTGAAGGAAATTATTCAAGACCTTTGAAAGGATTATGGGGTGGACATTAGTTACGAGAGGGCATGGCAGGGCAGGGAAACTACGTTGTCCTTAACGAGAGGGTCCCCTAGAGAGTCATTCCATTTATTACCATGGTATGGGGAAGCATTGAAGATTGCCAATCCTGGGATTCACTATGAGTTGGAGATCGATTTCGATGGACATTTTAAATACGTTTATATGGCACTCGGGGCTGCAATTAGAGGTTTTTTGAATTGCATCAGGCTAGTTATTGTTGTTGATGTTGTACACATGAAAGGGAAGTATAAAGGTATTATGTTCGTAGCAATTTCAATTGATGCTAATAAACAAATATACTCGGTTGCTTTCAGTTTGGGGGATAAAAAATGATGATTCATAGGCGTGGTTCATGAGAAGGATGCAATCTACTGTTGGTGTAGTCAATGGGCTGCTGTTCGTATCCGATCGAAACAAAAGCATTGCGAAGTCCATTTCTATATGATTTCCTGACCCATTTCAAACATTGTGTATCCATCATTTGAGCTTGAACTTAATAATGAAGTTCAAAAATGATAACGTGTGTTCAAACTTCATGTTAGCAGCTAAGGCATGTCAGGAGTCTGTCTTCCTATTGGGGTTGATGCCCTAAATCTTGTAGGGTCTTGTAGTTTGTAAGCACCTATATGAACAGACACTTGTGATGTAATAATATGAAAATATCTCACTGTTGTCTATGAAATATGAGATATTTTAGTTGCATTAACCGTAAACCAATAATCTAAGATCCCTGGTTATCGTTGTAACTTAAGCATTTATGTGGAAACATACAAGTGGATCACGCCTTAAGTGATAACCTAAATGATCTATAGTATATGGATAAATGAGGAAAACCTTATCTTGGTGACACTACAGATACGACCCGCTTTGTAGATATTACGAGTGTTGTAAAGTGCTACAGATGGTTTGATCCTGATCATTCATGTGAAGACATGTAAGCGGGGGTATCCTATACAAAGGAGTTTGTATAAGACCGGATCACGAAATGTTTAGTCCATTCATGACAGAGCCTTTCATTTCACTAGGATGATCATAGGTAACATGACCTTAATCTAGGTGTTTTGAGAAAAATGTTCACTTAGCTATTATTTATTTTCTGCTTTATAATAATACATATATATATACACATACATGTAAAACCTTAAAATCAAAAGGTAAACTTTACTCCATAAACTTTCGAGATTATGTCTAATAGGTCCTTAAAATTTAAAAATTTGTTTAATAAGCTCCAAAATTTCAATTTTGTGTTTAGTTGGTCCTTAAACTTTCAATTTTGTGTCTAATAGAATCCTGAACTTCCATTTTGTGCCCAAAAGACAAAGCACCTATTCGACATTCTTTAAAATTCACAAACCTAAAGACACAAAATTGAAAATCTATGAACCTGTTAGACTCATAATTAAAAGTTTATGGATCATTTAGATACTTTTTAAATTTTGGGAACCTATTTAAGCTAACAAATTATAAAGCAATTAGTAGCCAATAAAATGGTAATAGAAGAAATATTGGCATCATACTTTATAGTGGATCCTCCTTTGCCAATTATAGCTCCACATGAACTATGGGGAAGAATTAGCCTCACTTTTGTTCTCGGTTCAACATCATCTCCTTCTTCAGCATGAAGCTACCAGTAAACAAAATTTTAATCAATCACAAATAATAGAACATTTAAATTCTAGAGTGAACTTGAACTGCATAGAGATTACCTCACTCAACAACTTAGCAAGAACGAGTTCCATGGCCTTCAATATTTCATTAATTGATCCAGATACCATAATGGTCCTATCAGTGGTTCCAGGAAAAAATTCATGATTCCTTGACAATTGGATTCGTGCACCAGACTGTGACTGGAAATCATTAATTGTTGAACCACCTTTCCCAATTACCGAACCAGCCGCAGCATTCGATTCAAGAAACCTTATGTATGTAGCCTTTTCCATATTATCTGACAATAGCAATTCTTATGAGTAAGACAATATCCACAGGCAGAAACGGAAACATTTAACCACAAAATTGTTCAGGCACAATGTACTATCAATTGGAAAAGTATATAGATTATAGAGATCTTATTCAAAACGTAATCAAGAAGGTTGAAAATGTGACAGAACGAAAGCCTTTGATATAAATCATAGTCATATGTCATAAAGAAACCTACACATTACCAGTGTAAATTGTAAATAAAGAACGTCACTTATAAATCCCTTTACTGCGTTTTTGCAAAAAGACAAAATGATAAACATCAATGTTGAAAAATAATTGATGAAAGGTTTTATCTTCATTCCAATCCCTATTAGAAGAAATTGACGCACATATACTCATTGCAGCAATTTCAAGAATTAAAATGAAAAATACACCCAAAAAAAAAAAAAGTTTGTTACAACCAAATAACATTTAACATTCACCTGCCTTCTTCAAATTATAGAAGAACCAATGGTTCAAAGAGAGTTAGAATGCCCTGCTTGAACCAATGGTCCCCTACTAGCTCACAAAACGGAATTAGCCTTAGAATAGAGTGATAAGTTGATTTGAAACGTTCAAATTCAAATTAAGGAAATTTTAATTTTGGAATTAAACATAATTAGAAAATCGATTAATATATAAATATGATTTAAATATTAATTTCATGAATAGGAATTCACGGTAATGGAATTGGAGATAAATTAATTTAATATTTGATATTAAATTAATAGAATTAATTAAATTATTTAATTAATTATTGAATTAATTTTTGTAAAATTAATAAAATTTTAATTTTAATTAAATAATTAAAATTGAAAAAAGTTTTTATTTTGAAAATCAATTTCAAAATCAAAAGAGAAATTGAAAATTGAGAAAAATCTCTATGTGGGATTTTCCCACTTTCAAACAAGAAGGTTAGTCACTTTCTTACATATAATTCCACCACTAAATTCAAGGAGTAACTGGAATCACTTCAAGTGATCAGTTTGCATGAGAGTCATATAATAAAGTCACTCTTGATTGAATAGAAAAGGGCATGCAATTGCTGAATTGCTGAGTTTTGAAGGTTGAAGAAGTTGTTCTTCAACAAGCTAAAAAACCAGAAAATCTCTCCTCCAATTTTTCTAAGTTCAAGCTTGTCCCACAACTCAATCTAAGGTTCCTAGAGAATGGTAGGGAAGCTCTAGTGGTGGTCCACTTTAAGAATTAGAGAATATTGCAGCTGAATTTCGAGTTTGAAGAGGATCTTCAAAGGTATGTAATGAAACCCTCTTGATACCCCATGTTCGATATATTGAAATATTTTTATTGGAAGAAGAAGAGAAGGTCTTACCATATATATTATTTATGTTGTCGCAGATGGGTTCTTACTTATTAGTAGCATATCCACTGTTAATATCTTTATGCTCTTAACCTGTATCAGCCAGTTTAATAAAAATGCTTTGTCTTGTTGTCTATTTTAGCCCTATTTGATTTAGTAAGGGGGAAGGCTTTCTTTAATAATATCCTTTTGATCCGAAAAAAAAAAAAAAAAAAGTGCTTTTTTTGAAGATGTATTGGTAGGCCATCTAGTAGTCTTCCGTAGGCCAGCTAGGGGAATGGTTTACCACATATATAAAATAAGTTGGGGTTTCATCCCCTAGTGTAAATAAGGTTATCTGACTTAATCCATCTGGCAATAAAATAAAGAAGGTGCTTGCACTTTGTTCTCCTATACTTCTATGCTTTCCAGACCATTAGTCATCCCTTTTTTTTAGGGCTATAGAGAATTCTTCCTCTTAAGGCTAATTCTCTTCCTGGGAGGGTTCTAGATACGAGATAGCTGAGGGTAAGATTTTCTATGGCAGATACTTTTGAATATTACTGCTTTCTTTATTATATGCTTTCCTGGAGAACTACGATCATAGTCTTTCTCAAAAAGGGAAAATAAGGGTAGTTTGACCCGACCTTGTTCAAATTCGATTTTTTTCTTTGTGAGTTTCGGGAATATCCCCATTCATAGATCCGAGATCCACATCTATGAATTGAAAGGTCCGAATGATCAACTCTGCAATCAGTTGTTAGAATCAGTCTGAAAATCGTTCATTTGAAAAAATGGAAACCCCCAAAAATCGAAATTCTTGATCAATGGAGGAACAATATCACCATTTTTGTTCAATTCAATAAGATACCAAAGTGGATGATTGACTCATTCCATACTAGAAATAATCACAGGAAATCCTTTGATAACACTTCTTCCTATTTCTCAATGATATCCCACAATCAAGACAATTGGCTAAATCCCGTGAAACCATTTCATAGAAGTTCATTGATATCTTCTTTTTATAAAGCAACTCGACTTCGATTCTTGAATAATCCACATCACTTTTGCTTCTATTGTAACAAAAGATTCCCTTTTTATGTGGATTATGTGGAAAAGGCCCATATCAATAATTATGATTTTACGTATGGACAATTCTGTTCATTCGCAACAAAATATTTTCTTTGTGCGGTGGTAAAAAAAAAAACATGCTTTTTTGGAGAGAGATACTATTTCACCAATTGAGTCACAAGTATCTAACATATTCATACCTAACGATTTTCCACAAAGTGGTGACGAAAGGTATAACTTGTACAAATCTTTCCATTTTCCAATTCAATCTGATCCATTCGTTCGTCGAGCTATTTACTCGATCGCAATAATTGATAGGCCATTCCCACCCTATCCGTCTCTTGATCCCTCATTCCACTAATGAGTTGTTACTGATTCATTCAAGGAAGGTATAGACCCCCACTTCTTTGTCTTATTAGCGCCGGTGTTCGTCAACGATGAAAGCCGCTAAACTTCAGACTCGAGTTGAGAAAGAGGGCTAGGCCTAGAAGAGGAGGGTTTGATGGGACTAGGGAAGATGGGTGGATTATAGAGCTAGGAGCGCTTAATTTGATGTCAAAATTAAGGAATTAGAATGCTTAATGATCTTGTTTTCTTTTGCTACATGTTTATATAAACCAACAACTCGATGATTTTTTTTGTCCAGTTCAGCCCAATTTTGAGCATTGGAGGTCTGGTTCGAGAGGTTCGGGTTCGGTTGAAGGCTGTTCAAGTAGTCCAGAAGTGTTTTGGAGCCAATTTTGATTATTATTGTAATAATTAGACCTTTGTTTGCTTGAGAATGCCAAAACTAAACCATATCAATTTGTTTTAGTTATTTATGCATGTCATGTATGTTATAATTAAATAAATCTTGTATGTGCATATAGTATACCATGTAGATTTAAAATCTCATCATAGGAAGCATGTTATATACATTGAAAGTATGTTATAAGGTGTTATAATATATAGTATGCATGTTTAGGGTTTCAGATGTTTTAATATAAGTTTTATATTAAATCATGAGATATTTGTTGTATGTTATGGATGCAAAAGCATGTCTAAAGTTTTATAAGTTGTTATAAAATTAGGTTAGACATTAAAATTCATAACAAAGATAAGTTGCATGCTCACATAGGTTAACCACTTGTTTTAATAGTTAAAATAGGTCATTTTCTTATAAAACTTGGGTAACAAACTTAACCGGTATTATAATCCTGTATAAGGCTGGGGGTATTTAAGTTGACGGTCTACAGAACACCTCTTACCTGGGGATTATGGCCAAGTAATTGAGCGTTGTTAACTAGTTTTATGAACAATACGTGAGCGATGTGAGGTTTTAAAACTGGTTTATCACCTAGACATCGTAGGTTAAATCCAAATATAAACGTTATACTTGGATAAACACCTAGACTTAGGTTGTTTAATTAGCTGAAACAAACTTGAATAAAAATATACTCAAACAAATGTTAGAACACTTCAATGGGAGTATAATAGCATATATGATAAGTTATTAGAATACTTTAGTGGGAATTTAATAAATATATGATATGCTATTAGAATTCTTCAGTGAGAGATTAATAACATATACGATATGTTGTTTTTAGCTTTTGCGTCTCTAAGAGTTCACAATCGAGATTCATTTTTCACTTCATGTCACCTTGGGAATGATCTCCATTCGAAATTGTTTATATAAATCAAGATTATGGTGAATAAGGGAAGTTGTTCACATTAAAATCAAAAGTGATTTTGATTTCGATTCTCATGTCCTAAGAGGCTCACACCATGAGATTCATGCAACACTTCGTGTCACCTTGGGAGTGACCTCCATTCGGAAAGTGTTTGCATGAGTCAATATCGTAAATAAGGGGAAGTCGTTCAATGTAAAATCAAATATATGATGTATTTATTTTAGCTCTCACTTCCTTAGAAAGTTCATAGCATGGTATTCATATGACGCTTCATGTCACCCTGGAGTGACCTCCATTCGGAAAGTGTTTGTATGGGTCAAGATCAAGATGAATAGGGAAGTATTTCATAGTAAGTGGGTGAAGGATATGTGTCAACGTGTCCTGTGGTCTCTTTTGTTGGTTTGGACCGTGAGATTCATATGTTACACCTGCTGGTTAGCTTTAGGCGACCCTTGCTAGTCGTTTAACGACGACTATCCCCTCGAAGAGTTGTAATATAGGATTCGGAACAACTCAAACTCTAGAAATGGATAGGATTTCCAACCTTGACTCTCCAATTCGATAGCATCATTAGGGCCGACCTCTGAAATCTGAAAATGGAGTGTTACACTTACAGAGTTACTAAGTGTTAGTAATTTTTGACAAAAAGGGTAACTAAATGACTATAGGAATAAGAGTTATTCTGGAGATAGTATTTAGTCAAAAATGTCTTGCTTTAGTGAAGGAGTATTTGACTGCCCTTCAGTAGCACTTATTCTGACTCACTATAGTATCATTGCAAATAAATAATGATTATGGGTACATTATTACTTTTTGCTAAAACTTGATTTGGATTTAATTACACTTTACTAATAAGAATATGTTTAAAATTTCAGCATGTCGAATTCTTCTAAAATACTCGCTTTTGCTTTAGTTAACGGTAATAATAATTCAACATGCAAATTACTAGCAAATAATGATTCAAAACAAGTTTTAACAGAGGATTGTTCTCCATCTCTCAACTCATCTAAAGTTTTGAACAATATAAATGAGAATGCAAAATTCGAACGACAGAGTAAATGCGATTTACTAGTCATTGAAATAGGCTTAGTAGAAAGCGATAAAAAGACTTGGATAATAGATTCAGGTGCCGTTAATCATATCTGTATTTTCTCTCAGGAAACAAGTTCCTGGAGACAACTTACAGAAGGTAAAGCGACCTTTAATGTAGGGATCGAGGAGGTTGTTTCAGCTAAAACAGTGGGAGATATGAAGTTATTTATGGGAGATAGGTACACTTTACTTGAAAATATTTATTACATTTCTTCTATGGAAAGGAATTTAAAATCCGTCTCATGTTTGTTGAAACGAAATTACAAAGTTTCTTTTGAAAATAATGAAGTGTTCGTTACTTCGAAATATAGTAATATTTGTTTGGCAAAATTAGAAAATAATAACTTGTACATGTTAAAGTCGGCTGAGGTAAAACCCGTTTTGAACATAGAGATGTTTAAAACAGCTGAGACTCAAAATTAGAAAAGGAAAGTTTCTCCAAATGCCTATCTTTGGCACTTGAGACTTGGTCACATAAATCTCAACAGGATTGAGAGATTGGTGAAGAACGGTCATCTAAATCAGTTAGAAGACAGTTCATTACCGTCGTGAGAATCTTGTCTTGAGGGTAAAATGACTAAAAGATCTTTTTCTAGAAAAGGTCTTAGAGCCAAAGAACCTTTGGTGCTGGTACATTCAGACTTTTGTGGTCTGATGAATGTTAAAGCTAGAGGAGGGTATGAATATTTCATCAACTTCGTCGATGACTGTTCAAGATATGGGCATATTTACCTAATGCATCATAAGTCTGAAACAATTGAAAAGTTCAAGGAATGTAAGCTAAGATTGAGAACCAATTAAGTAAAAAGCTTAAAACACTTCAATCAGATCAAGGTGGTGAGTATATGGACTTGAAATTCCTGGACTATTCAATAGAACACGGAATCCAGTCACAACTCACAGCATCCGGCACACCTCAACAAAATGGTGTGGCAGAAAGGAGAAATAGAACCTTGTTAGACATGGTTCGTTCTATGATGAGTTATGCTCAGTTGCCAAATTCTTTTTGGGGACACGCAGTTGAGACTACGACATATATATTGAACATGGTTCCCTCAAAAAGTGTTTCTGAAACACCTTACGAGCTATGAAGAGGACGTAAAGGTAGTTTCTGTCACTTCAGAATCTGGAGATGTCCAACACATGTGTCAGTGCAAAATCCTAAGAAGTTGGAACGTCGTTCAAAGGTATACCTATTTATAGGTTACCCTAAAGAGACAAAAAGTGGTTTCTTTTATGATCCTCAGGAAGATAAGGTATTTGTATCAACAAATGCAACTTTCCTAGAGGAAAATCACATCAAGAATCACCAACCTCGCAATAGACTAGTAATAGATTAAATGACCAAAGAAACCATAGATGCATCGACAAGAGTTGTTGATCAAGTAAGTCCATCAACAAGAGTTGTTGATGAAACTGGTACTCTACATCCTTCTCAAGAGTTGAAAGTGCCTCAACGTAGTGGGAGGGTTGTGCAATAGCCTGACTGGTACATGGGTTTAATTAAAACTCGTCATCATACCAGATGATGGCTTAGAGGATCCATTAACTTTCAAACAAGCAATGGAAGATGTGGATAAAGAACAGTGGGTAAAACCAGAAAAGGTAAAACCCATCGGTTGTAAGTGGATCTACAAAAGAAAACGAAACCAAACTAGAAAGGTATAAACGTACAAAGCTAGACTTGTGGTAAATAGGTTTACCCAAAGAGAGGGGCTGGACTATGAAGAAACCTTCTCTCAGGTTGCCATGATAATATCTATTAGAATACTCTTGTCCATAGCTACATTTTATGATTATGAAATCTGGCAAATGGATGTCAAGACAGCCTTCCTAAATGGCTATCTTAAGGAGAGTATCTATATCTCTCAACCAGAAGGATTTATTGAACAGGGTCAAGTGAAAAAACTCTTATCAAAGAGACCAGTGAGTGGAAGCAAGATTGTTCCAAACCCTATTGTGACAGAATATACACGCTTACAATCAAACAATAATAGTTATGTATAAACTCTAAATTACAGCATGCTTCAAAAGGAAAATACTACGGATCAAGAGAACTTACCCTTGAAGAACTTTTCTTTTCGTTCCCTCGATCTAACAGCACAATCGTTCACTAGCATTAACGTCACGCCTCAGCAATCTCCTCGAACAAGAATAAATAACACTTGACCCTCGAATAGTAAGCAGACACCACCAGAAGACTACCTTAGTATTCTCGGTGTGAGAATCCAGAAGTTGTGGGCTCTGTATGGATTTGGTAGAGGGTAGAAGGAACTGGCAGATTGTATATAGACGATCGAGTAAGTGGGAAATGACTAAAGTCTATCGTATAGACTGAGTACTCGATCGTTTAGAAAACAAGTCTCTACTGTATAACAAACTCATTGCACGATCGTTTATGCTCTCAAGCTATCGTATAGCTATTTCTTTTGTGCGTCCGATTATCAATCGCTTAATGATCGCTTAGTGGAAAAATGAAAACGATTTTCATTTTATCCATCACTTATCATAACTTATCACAACTTCCCACTAAGTTGGTTATTGGGAGAAAAAATCGAAACCAATTATCCCACAATTGATTTAATTACAAATAAATAATATATTCATAACCTATAGTTTTAATATCACATCTCATGCAATATATAAACCATAGTTCTTTTTCTCTTTTATAGCGTTTAATAATAATTTCTCAAATTCATGTATCTAATATATTAAGTCAATAATATCTCATATAATTGATGCAATTTAATTATATCATATATAATCAAATTTTCTCTTGTTAATTTGAACACTTCAAACTAACCCAAAAACTAATTCTCAACATGAATCTATTGAGCCACCAAGGGGACCTTATGGACCTATAGCTTGAAGCTCCAAAGGTACGTGAATAACTTACTAAACTCTTTAATCATGATATCCACCATCTGTTAACTGCCGGACACTCCACTAAAGACTGACAACTATACTCTCCGCGCTATAGATATATTTCTGTGTCCATTGGATATAACTAATCAATAGTACGATGACCCTTCAAAAATCGCTCGTAAATACAGTCGAACCAATTTACATTTTGCCCCTATAATTACATCTAACTCCTTAAGTACCACTAATTCTTCTAATGAACAATACATCATAGTCCTACTTGAAGGAAATTGAAACCGAGATTTTCATGAGTAGCGAAACAAGACTATTCTAAATTACAATCATGAATGAACATATATTTACAGTCGACTTCAATACAAACGGTTATGCAAAACATACAGAGAAATTACAGCATGAATACACTCAAATGAATAGAGATCAAACTCTACGCACATATAAGAATTCATCTCCACACTCCGTTGCGCGACCGCTCGAATAATTAGCAACCACGAACACTCGATCTGCACGATCGCAACACCGCACGAACACGGCACGAATACTTTGCACTCGTCCTCAACGATCTCCTTGGTCACGAACTCCTCCGCAACACGAACAGCCTCCACAGCACCACGAACGCACTCCAGAAAACCTCGACTACCTTGGTATTCTTGGTGTGAGAATCTAGAGGGTGAGCTCTGTTCAGACTTGGTATGAGGCAGACGAACGGAGGAAACAACGATCGCGTACACGACTGGGCAAGTGGGAGATGGCGGAGACCTATCGCATAGGTCGATGCCCAATCGTTTAGATAAAGCTATGCGATCGTTTAGTCTATCGTTTAGCTCGGTCTGTCGCATATAGACATTACACGATCGTTTACCTTGGGTTAGCAATCGTCTAGCAAAGCTATATGATCGTTTAGCTCGCACCTGCAAGATCGTTTAGCTAGCCCAATCATCGTTTAGTAAATCTGTATTTACTTGACGACCACCGTGAGTTTCTTTATGCGGAGAGAAAACTCAAAAACATTTTCAAACTTTTGTAAAACTTCATTTCAAAATAGGAAACCACTTTCCTTTTAAACTCACGGTTACCATGATCCAATAACCACCCACTACTTTGGTTATTTAAAAGAAAAAGTATTAATTATCTAATAATTAATATTATTATAAATATTAATGATAACCAACTTATCATACTATATTTATAACCTATAGTTTTAATATTTCATCTCATGAAACATATAAACCATGGTTCTTTTTCTACCATGGTACTTAATGTAAATCTCATTTACATCAATCCTCCACTAGATGTATCTTATACATCATACTGATTATATCATATATAATCAAAATACCTCTTTTCAATTTGAACATTTCAAATCAACACTAAAAACTGATCCTCAACAGAATCCAAGCTATCAAGAGGACCTTATGAACCTGTAGCTCCGAAGCTCCAATAGTACGTGAATAACTAACTAAACTCTTTAGTCACGAGATCCACCATCCGTTAACTGCCAAATACTCCACTAAATATCGACAATTGAACTCTCCTTACTACAAATATATTATGTGTCCATCTTAACCAATCAGCAGTGCGACAACTCTTCACAGATCGCTCGTAAGTATAACTGGGCCAATAACCTTTATGCCTCTATAGTTACATCTATCTCCTTAAGTACCACTAATCCCTTTAATGAACATAAGTCAGAGTCCTACTATAACTGAGTCTTCTCTTCCAAAGAGAAGCTGCGGCCACTATGTTCAAGACCCGAAATCAGCCCTTAAGGGAGCAATCTCTTTACTTATCCCTGCTTCGAGAAAGAAGTGAATTCCATCTTGTGGATTCAGTTCCCAACTCCCAAATCAGACAAGTCCCCAAAAAGGTAGGCATGTTGAGTTGGCAATCTGGTCACCCATACTAATCAAAGGACCGCCCTCAAAGGCAAGAGTTTCCAAAACACTCAGGATTAAGGTCGTGTCACCTATGGTCATTTACGTGAGATGCAAACTCTTTGTATAGGACACTTCCACTCCACATCTCCACACGAATGGTCAGGATCTACCATCTGTAGTAGTTTACAACACTTGCAAACCTTTACAAAGTGGGTTGTATCCATAGTGTCACCAGGATCAGGTATTCCACCTTAATCTTTATACTACAAACCAATTTAAGTTATCACTTAAGGTATGATCCACTTGTATATCACATATACATGCTTAAGTTTACATAAGATAACCAAGGAGCTTTGTTTATTGGATATGAGTAAATTCCAGAATTAAATAACACTTATTTTATTCATTGAACAATGTGTATCTTGACAAAACAACGAGACTCTGGGAGAATTAGGACACCAATCCTAACAATCTCCCACTTGTCCTAATGACTCGGGAGACTAATGTACAATATAATATAAAAATGTACAATATACAATAAATTAGGTCATACCCATGTATCATCTCCCACTTGCCCTAGATAAGATGCCGCATGTCCCACACCCAGACTATCCAGGTGACCCTCAAACACTTTAGCCATGAGGGCCTGTGTAAAAGGATCAGCAACGTTGTATCCCGTAAGAATCAGATCCTTAGCTTTAAACACAAACATGTAATCCCTCATTCTCCGAAGATACTTGAGGAACATCTTGACCGATTCACCTTTGTCAACATCCTCCATTGCTTTCTTAAAAGATAATAGATCCTCGATCCTATCATTCGTAATGACGTTTTGGACTTCAGTAAAACCCATGTAGAGATCCGGTGGGTTCATAACCCTCCCACTACGTCAAGGCAGTCTCAACTCTTGAGCTGGTTAACTAGACATCCCGACCTCAACAACACTTGTTGATCTGTCGGTCTGTTCAACAACTCTTGTTGAACCCTCAGCAGTCTCACTAGAGATCTCACGTAAAATGAACTTACTTCGTAACTTATGATCCCTCATGTGATCTTTTTTCAAGAAGATAGCATTAGTGGAAACAAACACTTTATTCTCACTCAGATCATAGAAGTATCCTTCTCTCGTTTCCTTGGGGTAGCCTACAAAAAGGCAAACCTTCGAACGCAGTTCTAACTACTTTGGGTTACTCACTAGCACATATGTCAGATAGCCCTAAATCCTGTAGTGGCGTAAACTACCTTTACATCCTCTCCATAACTCAAAAGGTGTTTCAGAAACACTTTTCAAGGGAACGTTGTTCAGGATATAACATGCAGTCTGCACTGCATAACCCTAAAATGAGTCTAGAAGATGAGCATAACTCATCATAGATCGAACCATATGCAGCAAGGTCTTGTTTCTCCTTTTAAATACACCATTTTGCTGAAGTGTACCCAAGGCCGAGAGTTGGGACGCAATCCCATGTTCTATCATATAGTTTTGAAATTGGAGGTCCATATACTCTCCACCACGATCAGATCGTAGTGTTTTTATCTTCTTACCTAACAAGTTTTCAACTTCAGCCTTATACTCCTTGAACTTGTCAAGGGCTTCAGACTTACGTTGCATTAGGAAGAGATACCCAAACCTTGAATAATCATCTATGAAAGAGATGAAGTATTCATATCCACCTCGAGCTCTAACATTCATCGGACCACAGAGGTCTGAATGTACAAGCTCCAAGGCTTCTTTGGCTTCGTAACCTTTCCCAGTAAAAGGTCATTTGGTCATCTTGCCTTCGAGGCATGATTCACACACCGGCAAGGAGTTTTCTTTTAAACTCTTTTGAAGTCCACTTTTCACCAACTTCTCAATCCTATTTCTTTGTCCATCAGTATCTACTTACCCCTGCTTCGGGAAAGAAATGAATTTCATTTTGTGTAGCTGAGTTTCCAGCTTCCCAATCAGACGAATCCCCAAAGTGATAGGTTTGAGTCGGCAATCTGGCCACTCACACCCATGCAAATCAAAGGACCACCCTCAAAGACAAGAGTTCCCAACTCACTCAGGATTGAGGTCATGTTACCTATGGTCATCCTAGTGAAGTGAAGTCTCTGTCATGAACGACGTTACATAACGAGACTATAACACTTCGTGGTCCGGCCTTATACAAACTCCTTTGTATAGGACGCCCCCGCTCGCATGTCTCCACATGAATGATCAGGATCAGATCATCTGTAGCAAGTCACAATACTTGTAACTATTCTACAAAGTGGGTCGTATCTGTAGCATACCAGGATAAGATTTCCCTTCTATATCCATATACTACAGACCATTTTGGTTATCACTTAAGACATGATCCACCTGTATGTCTCCACATACATGCTTAAGTTACAACCAGGGATCTTAGTTTATTAATTTGCGGTAAAGAAAATAAAACATCCAATGTTCATAGACAAAAGTGAAGAAAATATCATATATTATACATCACAAGCGTTTGTTCAAAATTAT
The DNA here is from genome assembly GCF_027475165.1 of Benincasa hispida. Lineage (NCBI taxonomy): Eukaryota > Viridiplantae > Streptophyta > Magnoliopsida > Cucurbitales > Cucurbitaceae > Benincasa > Benincasa hispida. Next base: position 16,327 of record NW_028326832.1, read on the forward strand.
GTTTACAAACTACAGAACACGAGAGTTTAAGGAATCATCCCCAACAATCACACACATGCTTAAGTTACAATGATAACCAAGGATCTTAGTGATGGAACACGAGACATACGCAGCGGAATAAGGATCTAATTACACTCTACTTTTAATTTAAAGGAAAAAAACATGCAATTGAAGGAAAAAACAGTAAATTAAAAATTACCTTTGAAGCTCCTAAAAACCACTTTTCCTCGCTAAACTCAACCCGAACTCTTCCGAACCACCACTAGAGCTGACCTACTATCCTCTGGACTCAAAATTAGGTTGTGGGACCCGATGGATGAAGAACCCGAGAGAGAAAAATAGATGGAAAAAGAAATGGAATTTTGGGTTGGGTTTGGGTTGAAAATTTTTCTCTAAAATTGTGATTTTTCTGACCCAAATTTGAAAACTAAAATTGGCATAATGGGGAAAAGTCTTTAATTCAAATTCAAAGCCCATATTTATAGGAAAAGACTATGCAAAAAATGTATGAAATCAATTCATAAAAACCCAACACCTAGAATCCACTATCTAAGTGGGTTTAATGTCTTCACTATAAGCCAACACCTAGCCCACTATTTTGTTAGTGGAATTATCCAACAAAAGTTTGGATTTTCCCACTAACTTTAGTCAAAAGGGCAAAATAGTCATTTTGTCAAAATCAAACTTTGACCAAAAAGTCAACATTTTGACTTTTTATTATTTTTTTTGTGTTGACTAATTTTGACCTCCCGAGCATGAATCCGCATTCATTTTTTCGAAATTCAAATCACATTTGAATATAAGGTCGGTCAAAGTTTGACTTTTCAAAGTCAAAAGTCAATTCTTTGACTTTTTACATCTTTGACCATTTCCATTATTTTCGAGCTTCTGAATATGAACGTATTCATATTCTTGATATCTAAATCACATTTTAATATTAAAGTTGTATTTCTAAACTGAAAACCCGACCACTATATCACATATACTTGTCGGTTTCTCTCTCTGCACCTAATTCGAACAATTTGAATTATTCTATCATACTGTTCTAAGTTTATTCCATATGAGCTAGTAGGAGAACCCAATGGACCTATAGATCATGGGCTTCAACGATCCGAGATTAGCTAGCTAAACTCTTTAGACGAAGCTAATCAACATTCGTTAACTAGCGGGTCATTCCACTATAGTGTCGTAGTTGCACTCCCCTTACTATAGATATATTTGTGTCCATTTGATATAACCATGATTAGTAAGCTAATCCTTCACAGGTTGTTTGTAATCTCGGCTGGGTCATAAAAACCGTTTTACCCCCAAGACTACATCTTGTTCCTTAAGTTCCACTGATCCTCTAATGAACAATTGGTTTAAGGTCCAACCTATAAACCGAACCCCTCTCGGGCCAAGGAGAGGGTGGAGCCCCTTATTCAAGACCTAGATTCAGTACTAAAGGGAACAACCTATCTACTATCCCTATAACGGGTAGGAATGAATTCCATCTTGCACCCTATGTTCTCAGTTATCCACCTGATCTTACCGTTATGGGAGGCTTATTGAGCCAGCGATAACGAGTTGCCCTCACCTATGCAGATCTAAGGATAATTCCGAGTGAACAGGAATTCATAGTTAGCTCAAGATTAAGATTAAGCTACCTAGGTCATTAATTAACGAAATAGTCAGTCTTATACATAAAACGACGTTTAGAATGTAAAAAGTGACTATTTCATGGTTCAGTCTTATATAAACTCTTTACATAAGATGCCCCCACTTTCATGTCTCCAGATGAACGATTTAGGATCACATCGTTTGTACTAACTACAAAATGGGCCGCATCTATGGTGTCCCTAGAATTAGGCCTCCAACCTTATTCATATACTATAGACCATTTTGGCTATATATTTGAACTTGATCCACATTTATGTCATTATATAAAGTTTAAACTACATTAAATAGCCTCAGGACCTTAGTTTATTGGATTCAAGATTACAATTTCAATAACAATTTCATTGAAAAACAAAACAGAATATGTTTATTAATTTACAAACTACGAGTTTTAGGACATAAAATCCAACACTTAATTTATTGGTTTGTGATTAATAAAACTAAAAAATCTCATATTTCAAAGACAGTAGTAAATAAAATATCTTATATTATTACATCACAATATGTTTGTTCATACAGATGTTTACAAACTACAGAACCAAATGAGATTTAGGGCATCAACCCCAACATCAAGAGCAAAAAGTTCGCAAACTTAATCGATCTGTTTATGGATTGAAACAAGCGACTCGATCCTGGAATATAAGATTTGACACTACGATTAAATCTTATGGCTTTGAACAAAATGTTGATGAACCTTTTGTTTACAAGAAAATCATTAACAAAACTGTCGTTTTTCTGGTTCTGTATGTTGATGATATTCTACGCATAGGAAATGAAGTAGAATTTCTGGCTAACGTCAAGAGATGGCTTGCTACGCAATTCCAAATGAAAGATTTGGGTGAAACACAGTATGTTTTTGGGATCCAAATAGTTCGGAACTGAAAGAACATAACTTTAGTATTATCTCAGACATCTTATATAGACAAGATGTTATCTAGATATAAAATGCAAAATTCCAAGAAACGAATGTTACTTTTCAGACATAGAATTCATCTGTCTAAGGAACAAAGTCCTAAGACACTTCAAGAAGTTGAGATTATGAAACGAATTCCATATGCTTCAGCAATAGGAAGCTTAATGTATGTCATGTTGTGTACTCGTCCCCACATATGTTATGCAGACAAATAGTCAGCAGATTTCAGTCTAATCTAGGATATAATCATTGGACTCACATTAAGAACATCCTCAAGTATCTTTGAAGAACGAGGAATTATATGCTCTTGTATGGTGCTAAGGATCTGATTTTTTCTGGTTACATTAATTCTAACTTCCAAACCGATATTGATTCAAGGAAATCAACTTCGGGGTCAGTATTCACTCTAAATGGAAGAGCAGTAGTGTGGAGAAGTATCAAGCAAAGTTGTATTGCTGACTCAACAATAGAAGCTGAGTATGTAACTACAAGTGAAGCAACAAAAGAAGTAGTATGGCTCAAAAAGTTCCTGACCGATTTGGAAGTGGTTCCAAATATGCACTTGTCGGTTACCCTATATTGTGATAACAGTAGAGCGATTCCAAACTCAAAGGAACCTAGAAGCCATAAACGTGGAAAGTACATCAAACGAAAGTACCATCTCATTAGGGAGATTGTATATAGAGGAGACGTGATTGTCACGCAAATTGCCTCTGAAGACAACTTGGCTGATCCATTTACAAAAGCTCTCTCAGCTAAAGTGTTTGAAGGCCACCTAGTGGGCTAGGACTACGAAATAGGTAGAATTAGGGAAAGTGGGAGAAATAATGGGTATTTAATGCTCCAGTTTATTGTATTTATTCTTTTTGTTTTCTCTCATTGAACTCAACATTGTATATATTTAACCACTGGACTTTTAGTCCAAGTAGGAGTTTGTTGAGTTGTATGTTTTAAAACTCACAGTTTGTAGAGTTAAACATTTTCTATTTTCAATAAAGATGTTATTCAACATTTCTTCAATAAAGTTATTATTGAATTTGTAAATTGCACTTGTAAAGACTAAATCTAATAAACTAAGATTTATGGCTATTATATGAATACTTGAATTTTATGTGGATACATAAAAGTGGATCAGGTTCGAGTTAATAGTCAAAATGATATATAGTATACGAATAAGGTTGGCTGTCTTATTCTTGTAACACTATCGGATGCAGCTCACTCTGGAGTTGTTACAATTTGTTGTAAAGTGTTACAAATGAAGTGAGCTTGATTCATTCATGTATTGACATGAGTCCGGGCATCCTACTCAATGAATTTGCGTAATCGGACCATGAAATAAGTCACTCTTACTTTATAACGTTGTTTATTGTTTAACGCTGACTATTTCGTTTAGATGACCTAGGTAACTCGATCTTAATCCTGTGTTAACTATGAACTCCTGTTTATGCGGGATTATCCTTAAATTTGCATAGGTGAGGGTTGGCTCAACAGCGTTGACTTAATAAGTCTCCCATTTCAGGGGTAATATCTGGTAGATAGCTGAGGACATAAGGTGCAAGATGGAATTCACGCCTACCCGATTTAGGGATAGGAGAAATGTTATTCTCTTAAGTGCTGAATCCAAGTCTTGAACAAGGTGTCCCTATGAAACCTAGATTTCCATTTTCCCTACTTAAGAAGGTGATTAAGGGATTAACTAGGTGAAAGTTAAATTCTATATTGAAGTGAAGGAAATTTCTAAGTGTTGAATAGATTTTCCTTGAGTAGTTTTGAGTTAATCTTTAATTGAGGGAATTTGACTAAGTGTAAGGTCAAAAGGACCATGCGTTAAGAGTTAGGAGACATTAACCCATAAGTTGAAAAGGCAACCATGCATTTGTAAGGTTGGACACATGATTGGCCGAAGTTTTGGCAAAAGGCATTGCCAAGAGTAACTATGCGTTGGATGTGTTGGATGTGTTGGATGCGTTGGATGCGTTGGAAGGCATGCAATGGATGCATTGGATAGAGGCATGTAGTGATGGAGGCAGGCACGATGGATGCGATGGCATACGACGTTGGATGCGATGGACACGATGGATGCGACAGTGGCATGCAGTGATGCTGCACGATGGATGCGATGGACGCAATGGATGTGACAGTGCTACACTATGCGTTGATGATGTGTTATGTGTTGGTGATGTGCTATACGTTGGTCATCCAAGGGTTTGTGGACGCCTGCACCGATTGATGGTGTCTAGATATAGGTAGGTTGCGGCAATGGATGAGTGCATTTGTGGTTAACGCATATGAGAGTTGATAGACGCATGCAAGGTCGTCATCCTAACATGTAACTTTTTGGGAAGAAACCTTAAGCCTTAAGCAAATGAGGTGTTTGCACAAGAGGACATGCAAAATTAAGCATTTTGTGCTGGCTAAGGATGAAGAAGACACCTTAGATTGTGTTGATTGAACATTGCATTGATAGTGTAAGGAAGAAACACTTGGACATGCGGCCAAGTAGGAGGTATCGACCTTGGAGAGTTTTTGGATGCCTATAAATAGGGCCAAGAACTTCTTTGCAGACCATAATTCAAAAGACATTAAGAGGAGTGGGAAAGTTGAGTAAACATTACGTTGATAGCAAAATCTATGCGTTGATCATAAAGCTTCAAGGAGAGACGCAGTAGACAGTGAAGTCTAGAAACAACCTCAAATTGGGACGAGGAGTTCTCCCAGAGTACTCGTGCGTTTGATGTGATTCTAAAGCCATCTGAAAGCTAAAAGAGTCTAGTTTTCATGGTGGGGCTGCCGAAGAAAAAGCTCCAAGGAATCTGACTGGAGAAGAAGGACAAGACCGAGGGGCAAGCTGTCAGGTAAGCTGGGCCAGTCTTTATTTTTTTATGTTTCTGGCCAAACCACAAGGAGTTATGAGCTAATATTTTGAGATAACATTTTAGAGCATATTTTTAGAAGGAAGTAGCTCGAGATAAAACCTAGAACTATGAGTGGTCTGAGCTTTAACTTGAATCTGGAATTTAGGATTCAAAAGAGAAGCCTAGGGAGATCAAGGAATTTCTAGAGAGAAAGGTTCCTAAACGACCAAGGTGAGTGGTAATTTCTTGAAGTATTACGCATACATTTTAGAGTAATTTGTATATGCTTAGGTTATGAATGAATATCTAGTATGAGAATGATATTATGTGATCAGGATGGTCAGGGGGTCAATAGACCTAGTTCCTGAGCCCGTAAGTAAAACCTCACGGGATGGTCAAGGGACCGAGAGGTCTATTTCTTGAGCCTATGGGAGGATCCTTGTATGGGATGGTAAGAGGGTCGAAGGGCCTAGTTTCTGAGCTCATGCGCGGGGAGCTATGTGCATGTAGGAGACAAAGGAAACGTAAAGAGTAAGCGTTGTATTTAGTAACAATTATCTATCTACCATGTGTGTAGATAGACAACATACTCATTCTAAGTAGTTATTAGTTTAGCTATCTACCGTGCGCGTAGATAGAGTTGAGACCAGACTCATTCGAGGCAGAGGTTTGAACGTAACCTCGTATCTATGATATGTTTGTGTTTTTTAGTTGAAATAGACTCTAGAAGTTGTTTACCACTCACTGAGCTTTGTGAAGCTCATTCTGTTATTTCATGTTTTCTTCCCAGGTAGCGGAAGGTGCTGCTAAGGTCAAGGTCTGCCACATGCCACAGTTACACTTCTGAAGGGTTTTACAGTTGTTGTTGTTGTAAACTTTGTAGTGAAGTCTTGGAGTTGTATAGACGTTACATTGTTGTAATAAAATGGGCCTACTTAATCAGTTGTCGTTATCTCCTTGACTTAATCAGTTGGTTGTTGAATTTGTTCATTGGTATCAGAGTTATTTCTGCAAGAGTTATTAGACAGTAAGTGTTAACAAAGGGGTTGATAACTGCTGCAGTCATGCCCTTTCTCAGGCTCAGAGGGTAATCTAGGACGGGGTATGATAGCCCCACCCTCTCATTGGCCTTAGAGGGATCCAGTTTAGTGATTAGATCACAAACCAATTGTTCATTAAAGAATCAATGAAACTTAAGGAGTAAGACATAATTTCGGGGGTAAAACAGCATTTGACCCAGCCGTTATTACGAACAACTTGTGAAAGGTTGACTTACTGATTATGATTAAATCAAGTGGACACAAATATATCCAGAGTGAGGAGAGTGCAACTATCAAGTTATAATGGTGTGACTCAATAGTTAACGAATATTGATTAATGGTCAAAGAGTTTTAGCTAATTAATCTCAAATCCTTAGAGTTCAAGATTTGTAGGTTCATAAGAACCCTCTACTAGCTCGTAAAACAGGAACAACTTGAATTATTTAGAATGATATCAATTTGAAGTATTCAAATTGAATTTCAATTTGAAATATTCAAACTGAATTTAGGGTTTGAATTTGAATAGTTCAAATTCAAATTAAGGTTTGTATAATTATATTCGATATAATTAATTAACGTTTAATTTATCGAAATAAGACAAAATTGGAGAGTTTATAATGTTTAAATGTTGATTTAAATATTAACTACATAAATAGAATTCATGCTTAAAATTAGGTGTGTGATTAATTTAATATTTGATATTAAATTATTATTTAATTAAATAAAATCAAATTAATTTTCAATTTGATTCAATTTAAGAAATTGGATTTTGAAATTTTGAATTTAATTAATTTAGAATTAATTAAATTAAATTTTAGTTAATTTTGGAACTAATTAAAATTAGAAATTAAAATTGGAAATTAAGTTGTTAGTGGAAACATCCAAACTTCTCTTAGTTGGAGGTGGATTCTTCTAATTCACACACATTGCCCATTATTTCCATGCATTTAAAGTGGCATCGGCTAGTCTTTTGAGTGGCTGCATGAAAGGGCATGATAAAACTCTTCAATTTTGAGATTGAAAGACAGAGACGGCTGCTGAAAACTAGTTTCTACAAAAATTGTTTTTCGCTCTCTTCAAACCCACACCAAAATCTTCACAAATTTAGCCCAATTATGAGTTCCACAACTCAAATTCAAGGCTAAGAATAGTAGAGAAGATCTCTTGGTGGTCCACGACTTCAATTGGAGAAGATAGCAACTCAAATTCGTGTTTGAAGAGGATCTTCAGTCAACATTGAAACCCTCTTAATATCCTATGAACATGCTTATCTCGTTTTTTTCCGCTACATGTTTTTGTGATCCAACAATTAAATGACCACAAATATTGCAAAGTGTATCAATGTTGTATTGAAGAATGCTTGATTCCTTCAGGCGACTGCACTATTGGACCATATAGAAGTTTCACCAGGAATGGTTTTCCGAGCGTAGGACATTAGCTTCAATGCGAGAATCAGATCTGTCAGTCTATGGGGAAAACTTTTGAAACTTGCAGATATTATTTCTAGAACATTTACCGTGCGACCAATCGATCACCAAAAGTTTGAGATTGTCGACGGTCATCTAAACCCTCATGTTAACTTCAATGAGAAGACTTGCATGTGTGGCGAGTTTGATTACTATGAGATCCCCTATTCGCATGCACTCGTTGTTGGGGTTGATATCCTAAATATCATGGGCCTTGTAGTTTGTAATTATAATGTACAAATAATTTATTTATTTAATAAAATATGAGATGTTTTATTCGACATTTAGTAACATTAACCCATAAACTAACATCTAAGGTTATCTTCCGTAGCTTAAACATGTATGTAAAGGCATACAGGTGGATCATGTTTAAGTGATAACCTAAATGGTCTGTAGTAGATGGATAAGGCTAGATACCTTATCCTGGTGACACTACGAATACGACCTGCTTTGTAGATGTTACAATTGTAGTAAAGTGCTACAAATGATCTAATCCTAATCATTCATGTGGAGACATGTGAGCGGGAATATTCTATACAAAGGAGTTTGTATAAGACCGGACCACACAATGATTAGTGTCATTATATAACACCATTAATAATAGAGATTTACATTTCACCAAGGTCACCATAGGTGACATAACCTGAATCCTGAGTGAGTTGTGAACTCTTGCCTATGAAGGACGTTGTTTGATGTGTATAGGTGAGAGTGGTCAGTTCGTCGACTCAAGACAGAATTCATTCTTTCCCTAGTGGAGTGATCGACAGTTAATAGATGTTGAATTATTTAACTAAAGGAGTTTAATTAATTATTCAAGTACCATTGAAGCTTTAATCTACAGGTTCATCAGGTCCCCTCTATAGCTCAAGAGGGATTATTGAGAATAAATTTTGGATTAATTTGAATTGTTCAAATTAATTGAGGAAATTAATTTGTTTGGGTTTTATGTCCTAGAACTCACAATTTGTAAAAGATAAACATATTTTTGTTGGATTTTATATCCTAAAACTCGTAGTTTATAAATTGATAAACATATTCTGTTTTGTTTTTCCGATAAAATTGTTATTGAAATTGTAATCTTGAATCCAATAAAGTAAAGTCCTGAGACTATTTAATGTAGACTTGAACTTTATGTGATGACATAAAACATGGATCAAGTTTGAGTATATAGCTTAAAATGGTCTATAGTATAGGGA
>NW_028326833.1:0-19342 GCF_027475165.1 Benincasa hispida
CAATAAAGAAAAAGGTCCCTCCCATGTACGATAATTACAACCCCTACTTAATTTGTATTCTTTTAATTTTCTTATAACTAAATTTGTTTATTTATTCAAATATAACATAACAAAGTGACTAAAAAAAAACCAATAATTTAAACCCATTTCATTACATTAGCTACTTATTTCTGAAGATTTCCTTTCCAATATTTATGATGCAATAATTTAAAAAGAGATTTCTGGATTAGAGAACAAAAAATTGCATATTCAACTTATAAATGTAACTAAGAAGTTATTGGTCATGAAAACAGATAAAACTACAAATAGAATTAACAAAGAACTATGTTTAATCAAGATACTTTATTTATTCTTCTCCTACAAGTAGAGTGAGAATTGAATTTGTTACCTCCTAGTCAAATGGAATCAATATGTAATCTTAATTATACTCAAATGAACAAATCATCTTTGTTTGTTTATTTAATGTTGTGATGCTTCAAAATAAATTAAAAAAAATTGAAAAATAAAGGTCTCATTTGATAAATGTAATTTTGAAATGTATGTTTGGATTCATCTAATTTTTTATATATCTTTTTAAAGAGAGTAAGAGTGTACAAAGGAGGACAAAAAACCGATCAAACCAATGTTGGTCGATTGGTTTAAAGGTTGTTACAATTGAATAAGCTTTTTACTATGCAAAATCAATCGATCGATCAGTTGGAATATGTTGCGAAATCGACAATTAAAAAACACAAAAAAAGGAATGTAGAGATAGAGAAGATCGACACACAGATATACGTGGTTCACTAACAGTGTATTAGCTACGTCCACGGGCAGAGGGAGAATAATATTATATAAGAAAATGTTTTTAGAAATTACATCAAAACAGCGTCTCTAGGGTTAGAGAGTTTATATAGCACACTTGTTGTTCGAAACGCCAACAAACAGATTTAAGACCTTTCAACAAAATATAAAAAAAATGAGAAAGTCGAACTAACATATATGCCAATTTTTTTTCTTTTAAATGCATAGATGTAGTGACGAAAAAAAGTCATGTCAAGGATGTGTAGTTATATCTCATTAATGCCCAAAACAATGACCAATAAACAAATTTGAATTTATTAAACAAATAACTATTTTTATTCTCTCTCTTTCTCTCTCTCTCGAGCTACCTCATTTTTTCTCTTTCTTCATTCCACCAAGTTTCTTCTTCTCCCTTGTTGCTTCCTTGTTTTCTTCTTAATTTCCATTGTTTTATTTACTTCATCCATTTTTTCTTATTTCCATTTTCATGTCTTTTTATCTGTTTCTCACTTTCTCTCTATCTTCGCTCTTTTTCATTTTCTTGTTTGTTCTCCTTTCTTCGCTTGTTTTTTCAATTTATCGAAAATACGAAATCAAAGCGCCTACTTTATTTGTATGGTCGATTTATTGTCATTCTCAACTATTCTAAGATCAACAAAAATAGATCGAGAAAAACTGACGTTGATCAACGGATGCACACCCCTATTTTTATTTTTCTATGCAAGAGAAGTGAGAGAATGTACAAAAATGGATGATATGTACTTTTTTACTTAAGAAAAACATGATGAAATGCTATTTTGGTACATCTCAAGTATGATCAAATGAAATGCTAACACGTGACGTTTTCATTTCTTAATAAAAATAATTTTTTTTTTTATGATGGAAAAATAGAGAGAAGTTAAGCTTAAACCGGATCTAATCATTGCCCTTCTACTTGGAAAGCAACACAAGCATAGAAATGAAGAAAAGGAAAGAAACTGGAAAGGAAGATGCTTTGTCTCACTCCACAATTTTAGTATTTATCACTCCCAAACAAACCTTCTTTTCCCAGTTTCCAACCCGCCAAAAACACTCTCATTTCTCCATTTCCGCCATTAAACCCGACCTCTATCTTCTTCCCTTCATTCAATTCCAACCCACTTTTTGGGGGATTTTCAGTTCTGTTCCAGATCCCTCTGAATTTGTTTTCATCTTCTTCCCCAAAACGTGAGAGACGTAGGGCCAAATTTTGGCGATGGATGTGTCTTCTACTTTTCCCATACCGGAGCTGCCAGCCTCCGTAGCTTTTTGCCACTAAAACGGTGAACCCACAACCTCCATGGCTACCACAAACACCAATGTTGTCGGCGGCGACGACGATCACGTCTTGGCCACCGCTCAACAGATCGTCAAGAGCCTCAATACCCCTAAAGAGGTTCGTGAGGATATGCTCCTGATTCTCTCCAGTTTTGATAATCGTCTTTCCAGTATTGGTAGTATGATCAACCGTGACGACTCTAAGACCAAGAACGATAGGTTGGACGCCGCTGAGAAGGTGATTCTCCGATGGGACCCTAATTTCGATGTGTCTAGACGGTCGGTTAATTGGGAGGATTGGCAGGACGAGGCGGCTGAATATTTATCAGCGGTGGATGATATACTCCAGTTAGTGGATGAGCTTTCGATTGGGTCCGAATCAACCGACATTGTAGATCGAGCGGAAAACGCGATCCAAATGGCTATGTGTCGGCTTGAGAGCGAATTTCGCCATATCCTGATCCAGAGTACAGTCCCTCTCGACGCCGAGCGGCTTTATGGCTCGATCCGAAGAGTTCACCTCTCATTTGCTTCCCATTACAGTGAAATTGACGACGAATTCGAGAGTTTCAGTGAGGAAAGTCGCAGTTCTGGGCGATTCCATGAGCGAGGTGCGACAATTGGAGAAGATTCTTGGGTCGATTTGATCCATCCCGATGCGGCTGTTGATCTTTCGGAGATTGCGGACCGTATGATTCGCTCTGGATATGAAAAGGAGTGTGTTCAAGTCTACAGCACCGTTCGTCGTGATGCTTTGGATGAGTGTTTGATGATTCTTGGCGTCGAACGGCTCAGCATTGAGGAGGTTCAGAAAAGTGACTGGAAATTCTTGGACGAGAAGATGAAGAAATGGATTCAGGCCGTCAAAATTACAGTCCGGTTGATTTTGGAAGGTGAGAAGAGGCTTTGTGATCAGATTTTCAATGGCGCCAGTGAATCAAAGGAGATCTGTTTTAATGAAACAGCAAAAGGGTGTGTAATGCAGCTGTTGAATTTTGGTGAGGCAGTGGCTATTGGAAAGAGGTCACCGGAGAAGCTGTTCCGAATCTTGGATATGTACGATGCTTTGGCCAGTGTTTTGCCCGACTTGGAAGCCATGGTTTCTGATGAGTTTCTGATCCATGAAGCACATGGAGTTTTGTCTGGACTGGGAGAAGCAGCCACAGGGACATTTGTCGAGTTTGAGAATGCCATTGAAAACGAAAATTCGAAGAAAGCAATGCAAAATGCTGAGATTCACCCACTTATTCGATATGTAATGAATTATGTTAGATTGCTGGTTGATTACAGTAAGACAATTAACTCTCTTTTAGAAGATGACGAAGTACAAGACATGCCAAATGAGAGGCATAACGACGATAATTTGCAGTTGGAAAGTACGTCGCCTTTAGCTCGTAGATTATTAATGTTGTTATCATCTTTGGAGTCCAATCTTATGGAAAAGTCCAAGCTGTACGAGGATATTGCTATGCAGTACATATTTCTAATGAACAATATATTGTACATAGTGAAAAAAGTGAAAGATTCTGAGCTTGCCCAGCTACTTGGCGATAACTGGCTTCGCAGGCATAGCGGCCAAATTCGCCAATATGAAACGAGTTACCTAAGAGCTTCTTGGAGCAAAGTTTTGTCTTGCTTAAAGGATGAAGGTATTAGTGGGAGCACAAGCAATGCCTCCAAGGTAGCTTTGAAGGAAAAGTTCAAGAATTTCAATGCAGGTTTTGAGGAAATCTGCAGGGTTCAAACAGCTTGGAAGGTATCAGATGCTCAACTGCGTGATGAGCTGATAATATCTGTTTCGGAGAAAGTGATTCCAGCATATCGCTCCTTCTTAGGAAGGTTTAGAAATCAATTAGAGAGCGGAAGGCATTCCGGGAAGTACATAAAGTACACGTCGGATGATTTAGAGAACTCTCTATCAAATTTGTTTGAAGGATCACCTGCTATATCACATCACTTGCGAAGAAATGGTACTTGAACTGAAAGAAATCCAAACCTGAAACTGTTTGAAGGTGAGCTATTGATCTTTTTTACTTTCTTCTTTTTTGCTAATGTTATAGACTCATGATATTGTGAAGCTTATGATCTTACTTTTGTTCATACAATGTATAATACATTACCAATGTTGTATACGATAGATTGTGCATCTTAATTTGAGGTCAAGTAATGTTGTAGACATAGCACCAACCCTGCAAGAGTCATATATGTAAAGCTGTTAACTGCAAATAATGCAATACTTTTGTTGTCATTTTTCTAAAGGGAGCATCTCGGCCCCGAAATTGGCTGAAAATTTCAATGTTCTTCATTGCAGTCGATTGGGTCGTTGCATTATCTTATGATCATGGCTTTGCTACAAGATTCCTACAATGTAGCGAGCATGTACTAGAACTTAGATTCAACCATCAGATTGTCGTTTCTTCTTCATTAGAGAAGCAGTAAAATGCTTACAGGAGCTAAATCTAAACAAGCTGATTTTTGCATACATTATAGAAAAGATAGAAAGTTATTTTGTTTGGGTGAGCATCAAATTGTCTCCTCAGTTTTTTAGATGTTGCTTAAAATGTAGAGTTCCTTCCTTATCGCTTGTGGCGGGCCTCTGATTTTCACCCAACAACTATCAAAATTCCCCACTCCCATTAAGTTTGAGGAACAAGTGAGTGCATTCAGTTACACACAGCTAGCTAGCTAACAAGGCAATTCAGTTGGTCAGATGAAGCATCAACAGCTCAATTATTATTCAATGACAGCTTTTCTAGTCCCATCATTTGATTTTGGAAGGCCAATTACCTAGAGATTCTTTCAATGTTCCTCTCATAACTCTTGACCTGGATTGATAATGGTAGAGGTGTGCATCGGTCGGTCGACGTCAGTCTTAGAATGGTTGAGAATGTCGATTGACCGATCATACTGCTCCTTTCCGTTTTACGATGAACTAAATAAAATGAAGAAAGAAGAGAGAAGAAAATGAAAAATAATGAAGGCAGAGAAAAAACAATGGAAAATGAAAAGAAAAAGGAAATGAAGCAAAAATAGAGAAGGAGATAAATGGTGAAATGAAAAAAATGAGATAGGTTTGGTGAGATAGGAGAGAGATGGGGAAAAGGAGAGAAGAGAGAATTAAATTGATTGTTTTATAAGTTGAAAGTGGTTTTTGGGGTATTAGTTTTGAGAATTATTGAGACTAGTCAACAAAAATTAGTGGTACAACGAGATAGTTGTTTCAATTAGGAAAAAAAATTATTATTTTAAATGACAAAATTCTAAAAAATATTTATAAATAATAGTAAAATATCGTAATCTATCTACGATGAATCGCGATAGATTACTATCTGTGTCTATTATGATACAAATAGATATAGATAGTAGTTTATCACCATCTATCGTAGTATATCGCATATAGACAGTAAAATTTTGCTATGCTTATAAATATTTTGATTCATTTTTTTATAATTGAAAAAAAAAATAATAGATTTTAAATTCAAGATGAATAAAAAATTATTTCTTCAAAAGATAAATAATTACTAAAAACTATCTAGATTTTTCAGTTCAATTATGTTATAATTGAATATTAGTTGAACTTTTTTGTCGCTACTAAATTTATTGAATTGACAATATAGTTTTAAAAATGTGTTGTAATTTTAATTCTGTTCAAAAACATTTTTTTTAAAAAAAAAAAAAAAAAAAAACAAGTACATGAAATTGAGTAGTTTTAATTTAAAGAAACTAAAAGTTAATTAATTTTTTTTAAAGATTATTTTTGCTATAAATAAATATTAATTGAACCTTATTGTAATGGTTCGCACGAGATTTCTGGAGAAACTTAATTCGTGAAATTTGAACTTTTGTATTTGTATTGATTTCAATATAGCAAGTAGAATCTCTAATATAATAATTTTTTTTATGCGTTCAAAATAAACTTTAATCTTTAAACTGAATGATCTTCCTAGAAGATCGACTTTTGGGCTTGTTGATCTTATTGGATGATTGACCTTTGGGCTTGTTGATCTTTTTGGAGGATTAGTGTTCGCACGAGGCTTCCACAGAAACTTGTTTCGTGAAGTTGAGCTTGAGTTAGTGTTGATGTTGATGCTGATTGATGCGATGTGGTTTTATCTCTAGTACTTGATCCTCTGATTCTCTCTTGGTTGAATGTATACGTTTGATGTATAGAAGTGGAGCGTGTGGATGTTCTTGAGTTTGGAATCTTGGAAGAATATTTGTATCTTCAAAGGACTTCAATCTTCAAGTGTGGTCAGAATGCTTGTATCTTAAAGGATTTCCGTCTTCAAGTGTGGTGAGTTTGAGGAGTTTGGACGTCTTCTGATTGTTGGGAGAATTCTCTCTAGGTTCTTGAGTGTAGAATTGTTGACCTTTCCAAATGAGAAGAGCTTCTATGGAGTTCTGGCTCATGGGCTCAGGCTTGTTGACCCATGGGCAGCTCTTGGACCCAATTAGTTGGATTTTTGCTTGTTTGGTGACTCTTAGCCTAATTAGTTGATTTGGATTTGATTTAACATTTGGTCAAATTCAACCTATTTTTGGTGTAGAGACTTTAACCCAAATAATAATAATATTAAATTGGATCAACCTATTTAATTTGATTTGGGATAAAACTATAAAAAAAATTGAATTTAAAATGAAATTTTGAGTATCGCCAAATTATTAATTTAAGAAAAATTTCAAGTTCTATCCCTAATTTAATTTGATTTGGAGATAAGAACTTAAGAATTTACATTTTAAAAATAAAATTTGGAATATGACCAAATTTTTAATTTAAGAAAAATTTCAAGTTTTATCCCCAATTTTATGTGATTTGGAGATAAAAATTTAGAAATTTGAATTTATTATGAAATTTGGAATATGACCCAAATTTTAATCTAAGATAGTTAAAACTTTATCCCTAGTTTAATTTGGTTTTGAGAATAGAAGACTAAATTTGGATGATTTGAATTTGAGATAAAATTTAGAATATGCCCAAATTTTAATGAGAGATTAATTGAGATTTTTTTTATCCCTAATTTACTTCGATTGAAGATAAAAACTCAATTTGGATAATTTAAAATTGGAATAAAATTTGAAATATGGCCAAGTTTTAATTTGAGATGAATTTTAGATCTTTCTCATAATTTGATTTGGAAATAGAGATAAGAACATAAATTTGTATGAATTTGATATAAAATTTGGAAGATGCCCAAATTTTAATTTGAGAATTTATCTACAATTATATCTCAAAGTTCAACAATTTGATTTTAAATAAAATTTGAAATATGACCAAATTTTAATTTGAGATTTTATCCACAATTTAAATTTGTTTTTGAATAAAATTTGAAATATGTCCAAAGGTTTGTTGAAGATAAATTTGAGGCAAAATCTAATAAAATCAAGTTTATTTAATTTTTTAAAAAAATTAATTTAAAAGAGGAATAGAAGCAAATTAGAAAATCTAATAAAAATCTAATATTTTAAATCAAATCTTTATTTAATTTAAATTTACTAATTTGTTAGAAACATAAATAGAACCTCAAACACTATATTATCTGCATTCCCTCCGTTTCTTGTGAGCTTTCCTTTCTCTTCTTTTCCTCCTCTTTTCTCTTTCTTTTTTTTCCTTTCTTTTTATTTTATTTTTTTTCTTCCTTTTTGTTTTCTTTTTGTTTCGCTTTTTCCTTTTCTTTTTCTCTCCTCTTTTCTTTTTATTTTATTTTATTTTTTCTTTTTCTTTTCTTTTTTCCTTTTTATTTATACTTTTTCTTCCTTTTTGTTTTCTTTTTTCCTTTTTGTTTCCTTTTCTTTTTCTCTTTTTTTTCTCTCTTCTTTTTATTTATTTTTCTTTTCTTCTTCTTCTTCTTCTTTTTTTTTTTTTTATCCTTTTCTAACTTCCATTTGATGTGATTTATTTTAACAAATCTCTTCAAAATTTTCTATCACCCTCATTTTTTTTTAATTTACTAACTTGCCCCCATTTTTTTTTTTTTTTTTGTAGCTACGAACAAAACGCGGATCAAGGATCACAAGCCCGCTTTTAGTTCGTGACTTGAAGATGTTGTTTTAGGTTCTTGAGGATCTAAATACTCTATTGGCTTTGATCTTAGTACGTGACCTGAGGATTCCATCACTTGACTTTAGTCTTTGACTTGAGCATTCCGTTGGTTTCCTACTCAGTGCTTTAATGGCTTTGATCTCTGCCCCCTATTGGCTTCGATCTTAGTATGTGACCTAAGGATTCTGTCGATCCCAGCTTCAGTTGTTGACTTGAGCATTCCGTCGGTTTCTATCTCATTGCTCTAACGGCTTTGATTTTCGCCCTCCATTGGTTTCGATCTTAGTATGTGGCTTGAGGATTCCGTCGGTTCGAACCTGAGTCTTTAACTTGAGCATTCTGTCGGTTTCCAACTCAATGTTCTAACGGTTCTGATCTCCACCCCTTATTGCCTTCGATCTTAGTATGTGGCCGGAGGATTCCGACAGTCCCAGCCTTAGTCTTTGACTTGAGCATTCTGGTCGATTTCTAACTTAGTGCTTTAACGACTCTGATCTCTGTTGGATTTTATGTCCTAAAACTCGTCTAACTTAGTGCTTTAACGACTCTGATCTCTATTAGATTTTATGTCCTAAAACTCGTGGTTTGTAAACAAAAAACTTATTTCTGAAAATTCAATAAGTTGTTGTTGAATATATGAATTGCTTATTTCGTTTTAAAAATAAATCCAATAAACTAAAAAATCTGTGAATGTTACATAAGTACTTGAACTTTATGTGGAGACATAAAAGTGGATCAGGTTTGAGTAAATAGTCAAAATGGTCTATAGTATATGAATAAAGTTGGGTGCCTTATCCTGGTAACATTAGATGTTGCCCAATCTGTAGTTGTTACAAAGAGTTGTAAAGTGCCACAAACGAAGTGATCCTAATTCGTGCATGTCATGACATGAGGAGTGAGGGCGTCCTGTGCAATGAGTTTGCACATGATCGGACCGCAAGATAAGTCACTCTTACTTTATAACGTTGTTTACTATTTAAGATTGACTATTTCAAAACGATGATCTAGGTAACTTAATCGTAATCCTAAGCTAACTATGAACTCCTGTTTATTCAGGATTATCCTTAGATTTGTATAGGTGAGGGTTGGCTCAATAACGTCGGCTCAATCAACCTTCCATTTCAGGGGTAACACTGGGTAGATAGATGGGGACATAGGGTGCAAGATGGAATTCACTCCTACCCACTTTTAGGGATAGTAGAGGGGTTATTCCCTTAAGTACTAACTTCGGGTCTTAAACAAGGGGCTCACCCTCCCATTGACTCGAGAGGGACTCAGTTTGATGATTGGATCACAAATCAATTGTTCATTAGAAGATTAGTGGGACTTAAGGAACAAGAGGTAATCTCGGGGGTAAAGCAACCTTTTGACCCAACCATTATTACAAGCAACCTGTGAAGGGTTAACTTACTAATCATGATTATATCGAGTGGACACAATATATCTACAGTGAGGGGAGTGCAACTACGGACTTTAGTGGAGTAACCTAGCAGTTAACGAATGGGGGTTAATATGGTGTAAATAGTTTAACCAATTAATCTCGGATTGTTGGAGCCCATGATCTATAGATCTACCAAGTCCCCTACTAGCCCATAAATGAATTAGGTTTAGAGTAGCGTGATAAGTTAATTTGAAATGTTCAAATTAGAATTAAAGGGAATTAGTAATTATGTGATATAATTACAAGTTTAAATATTATTTAAATATTAAATTCACAAATAAAGATTCATGGTAATAGAATTGGTGAGTAATTAATTTAATATTTGATATTAAATTAATAAGATTAATTAAATTGTTTAATTAATTTATTAATTTTATTAGAACATTAATTATTTAATTAATTTTTTAAAATTAATAAAATTTCAATTTATAAATTAAATTGATTTTTGAAATCAGATTTAAAAATAAATTATAAAGAAAATTTAAAAATGGGAAAAATCCCAACTTTCAAATTTTAGCAGCTCACGCAGTTTCCATTCTTCTTCAGCCCAATTAATTCAAGCATGAGCTATGATTCATGAAAGGCTGTTAACTGCATGAAAGTCATGCCATATAAGACTGGAATTTTGAGTGGAAAAAAGAGAATGCAATTGTTACTGAAGCTGAGAAAAACTCTTTGAAGAATTGTTCTTCGTATTGTGTAAAATCAGAAACCTTCTCTCCTTATTCCCTTAATCCAAGCTTATTTTGAGTCCCACAACTCAATCCTAGGCACCAAGAAGATAGTAGGGAAGTGCTTGTGGTGGTTCACGAGCTAAAATCAAGGAGATTGCAATTGAAAATCTTGAATCAAAGGTACTTCAAAGGTTAGTGTTGAAACTCTATTTTTAGTTTATGAGCATGTTTAGTTTAAAGCCAAAATTAATGAGTTAGAATGTTTGATGATCCTAATTTACTTCCGCTACTTGCTTCCTCAATCCAACAATCTCCGCCCCCTATTGGCTTCGATCTTAGTACGTGGCCTGAGGAATCCATCGGTCTCAACCTCAATCTTTGACTTGAGCATTCCATCGGTTTCCAACTCAGGGCTCTAACGGCTTTATCTCCGCCCCTTATTGGTTTCGATTTTAGTACACGGCCTGAGGATTTCATCGGTCCTAGCCTCAATCTTTGACTTGAGTATTCCGTCGGTTTCTAACTCAATGCTCTAACGACTCTAATCTTCACCCCTTATTGGCTTCAATTTTAGTACGTGGCCTGAGGACTCCGTCGGTCCCAACCTCAGTCTTTGACTTGAGAATTCTGTTGGTTTCTAACTCAATGCTCTAACAGCTCTTATCTTCGCCCCCTATTAGCTTCAATCGTATTATGTGGCCTAAGGATTCCGTCAATCCTAGGCTCAGTCTTTGACTTGAGCATTCCGTAGATTTCCAACTCAGTGCTCTAACGGCTCTGATCTCCGCCCTTTATTGGCTTTCATCTTAGTACGCGACCTAAGGATTCTGTCGATTCCAGCCTCAGTCTTTGACTTGAGTATTCCATCGGTTTCCAACTTAGTGCTCTAACGACTCTCATCTCCACCCCTTATTGACTTCAATCTTAGTACGCGATCTGAGGATTCTATCGGTCCTAGCCTCACTCTCTGACTTGAGCATTCTCTTAGTTTCCAACTCATTGATCTAACGGCTATAATCTCCACCCCTTATTGGCTTCAATCTTAGTACACGACTTGAGGATTCCGTTGGTCCCAGCCTCAGTCTTTGACTTGAGCATTCTATCGGTTTCCAACTCAGTGCTCTAATGGCTCTGATCTTCGCCTCTTAATGGCTTCGATCTTAATATGCGACCTGAGGATTCTGTCAGTCCCAACCTTAGTCTTTGACTTCAACATTCCATCGATTTCCAACTCAGTGCTCTAATGGCTCTGATCTCTGCCCCTTATTGGCTTTGATCTTAGTATGTGACCTAATCTTGCACATAAGGCAAAGCTTGGCAAATCAAATGCGGAACCTGGTAGATTGGACTTGATCACACAGATGAAATGAAGCAAGGCAGACTGAATTTGACTGCGCAGTTGGGGTAGAGGCAAGAGGACCGAACTTGATCTCACATACGAGGCGGTGCTAGATGGACCAAACTTGATCTCACATATGAGATGAAGCCAGGCGGACCAAACTTGATTTTGTATATGAGCCGAAGCCATACCAACATTTTTGTAGAGGGAGCGAAGCTGCACCAACATTTCAGGGAGGGAGTGAAGTTGCACTAACATTTTAGAGAAGGAATGAAGCCTTACCTGACTTTTTTTCTTTTGAGGAAGAAAAGTTGCACTAACAATTTGGAGAAGGAAGAAAGCTGCACCAATATTTTGAAAAGGGAGCGAAACATCCAAACCTGACTTTGAAAAGGAAGTGGTGAAGCCTTCGAACTTGAAGATGGAAGACCATCGACAAAGCCTCTGAAGTTGAAGATGAAGGAGCATCGACAAAGCCTCTGAACTTGAAGATGGAGGAGCATCGACGTAGCCTTTAAATTTGAGCTTGAAGTATCAGTGAATCCTCTGCACCATCGGCGAATTCTCTGCATTTGAGTTTGACAAAGCATCGGTGAATCTTCTTCATTAAGCTTGACTTCACGACATTAAGCATGAAGATGACAATACAAAGCCTCCAAACTTGAGCATTAAGATAGAGCATCGATGAAGCCTCTGAACTTGAAGATGGAGAAGCACTGACGAAGCCTATGAACTTAAAGATGGAGAAGCATCAGCGAAGCCTTTGAACTTGAAGATGGAGGAGTATCGATGAAGGCTCTGAACTTGAAGATGAAGAAGCATCGACGAAGCCTCTTGAAGATGGAAGAGCATCAACGAACCCTCTAAACTTAAAGACGGAGGAGCATCGATGAAACCTCTAAACTTAAAGATGGAGAGGCATCAATGCAACCATCGAACTTAGAGTTGTAAAAGCAATAGTGCAACCCTCAAACTTGAAGACGAAGAAGCAGCAGTGCAACCATCAAATCCGTAGATGGAGAAACAGCAGTGCAACCATCAAAGCAGCAGTCTGATCTTGAAACTTGGAGATGAGGAAGAAACAGCAACAACGTCGTTATAGAGGAGGCGGAACTGCAACAACTTTTGGAGAAGGAGTGAAGCTATAGAGAATAATATTTTTTTTAGAGGAAGTAGGGAAGTCGCACCAAACTTGAACTTCTAAGAGTAAGCAACGAAACATCCAAACTTGACTTCAACGAGGAAGTAGTGAAGCCTCCAAACTTGACTTCGAAGAGGAAGAAAGCGCCATACCAGTGTGTGCTTTTAATTTACTGTGTCAGCTCCTTATGAGGGATGAACATCTTCAATTTGTTGTGTTTCCCTTTAGGGATGAACATCTTCAATTTGGAGTTTCATTCTTTAATGAGGATGATCAACATCAATCTTGTAGTGTCATATTTAGGTTGTTGTGGTATCCTTTCTGACGAACTGAACTTAAATTTCTTTAAGTTGCCCACGTACCCTTGAAGAAAGAGATTAAGTCATGACGTAGTTCAAATCTTTTTGTTTGTTTGGGTTGAACTTAAATTTTCTTTCAAGATGCCTACGTACGTTTTACAATGATTAGGGATCAAGTCATAACGTAGTTCACAAAGAGATTTTTTTTGGGTCGTTCACCTTTTAAGCTCATGTGGGCTAGAAGCACCATGCAGTTTAGGCTCTTGCGATAAGAAGCTTCTACATTTAAATTTCAAAAGCTCTAATTTCATCATGGCTTTGATCATCCTCTTCATTTGTAGGATTCGTCAATATGATGAGTTTTGGCTTTACCATCAAAGAACCTTCTGTATTTATATCAACAGAAAACTTCCTCTTCATGCGTGAAGTGATACGACTGTGAATCTTTTCATCGTTGTTTTCTTCATGAAATGGTCTAAACTTCAAGGTTTTCATCTTCCTTTTATGTTGATCACTTGTCATCTTGAGACGATAAAAAGTAGTGTTGAATGTCGATCTTTCTTTGATGTGAAGATACATAGCCTTTTGAAAGCTGAAGTTCGAGTTGGTAGACGTTGAACATTGGCTTTCTTTTTCTATTGTGGCCATACTCAATCTTTGGAAGACTGAAGATAAAGTAGTTGAAGGCTTGATATGATCGAAGACAGGAACTCTTTGCTCCATTTCTTTTGAGTTGTCAACTTATTTAGTAGTTATATGATTGTTGTCAGCTTCTACTATGCTGACAACATGACATGCAATAACTTCTGATACTTCCTCTTGATGATATCGAGGAAGCTTCTTGGGATAAATTCTGCCATAGTTACTGACCGTCGAAGTTAAGGGAAGTCCTTGTCTTCTTCTTTAGTAGGCTTAGGTTTTCATGCCATCTTTTTGTCTTTTTTTTTTTTATGAGTCTTGTTCCTTCTTCTATAGCTTTGATAGAAGTACGACTCTTTTTTAGTGGATTTTGCTTGTCTTCCTTTTCGACGAGTCACAACTATCTATCCTTCATTGTCATCTTCAACGAGATCATCTTTGCTTCAAAAATTTATTGTTAGAATCTCTTGTTGGAACCGAACGACTATAGGCTCAAAAGTCCCAAACTGGATGAAGTTTTCTCTTTGAACATGAGACGCAGATGGTGTTGGGACACTCGAATTCATCGCTACAGTTGCGTGATTTGTTTGATTTATTTCATCAAGCTCTAGCTCAATCTTCTTTTCACGAGCCAACTTTAGAATCAACTCCTTCGGCATGAAGCCCTTTTCAATCGGGTGACTAACGACTCGATGATACTTACAATAGTTAGGATTATCTACATTTTTTTGCTTGTTTTGGTCGCTTGCATTCGAACAATTGAGTTGTTTCTCTAATAATTACTCCAACATGTCAGGAACATTAGAGTTGGAGAATGGGTAAACCTTCTCCTGTCTTTCTTTGAAAGTTGGGAACTTTTATGGTTGCTATCATGGTTTCTTTCAAACTGTGTTTCTTTTCCTTTGGAGGAAAATTTCAGCGGGGTCATCTGAACGACCATAGATTCTCTTGTGGCACTATTCACAATCTTTTCAGTGCCCTTAGCTTCATTCTTGTATTTTCTCCCTTCAGGGACTAGGAAATCTTTAGTTCCCTTATTGGCGATGTTGACTAGCAGTTTCTTGAGCCTGTATTTGATCTCTTAAAGCAGCGATGATCTCACTCTTCTACCGCTTTCATGAGGAGATTTATCTTTCTCTCTATCTCTGCCATGGTTAACTCAACTGCTATGTTAGTCACCATGAAAAACACTACATCAAAGTGCGATTCTTTATCTGATGGATCAGTAGCAGAAACATAGTTGTCAAACCAGGGATTTTCTCTTATGAAGATCCCGCCTTTAGGAGATTCCATCAGCTGTTTCCAGATTTTCTCCGTGATGACAAAGCTTATGTAAGTTTCGCTTGCAACAATAGCTTTGGATGCAACTTTCTTTAGTGCCATATGTAGATTTGTTGATTTCGATGACGAGAGAGAGATAAGAGGTAGAGAGGCCCCACTGGGCGTGCCAATTTTTTTGCACGAGGTTTCTGGAGAAACTTAATTCATGAAATTTGACTTTTGTATTTGTATTGATTTTAATATAGCAAGTACAATCTCTAATATAATATATTTGATGCATTCAAAATAAATTTTAATATTTAAACTGGTTGATCTTCTTAGATGATTGACTTTTGGGCTTGTTGATCTTCTTGGATGTCTAGCCTTTGAGCTTATTGATCTTCTTGGAGGATTTGTGTTCACATGAGGCTTCTGAAGAAACTTGTTTCGTGGAGTTGAGCTTGAGTTGGTATTAATGTTGATGTTGATATGTGATGTGGTTTGATCTCTAGTACTTGATCCTCTGATTCTCTTTCGGTTGAATGCATACGCTTGATGTATAGAAGCGGAACATGTGAAAGTTATTAAGCATAGAGTCTTGGAAGAATGCTTGTATTTTCACAGGACTTTAGTCTTCAAGTGTGGTTAGAATGCTTGTATCTTCAAAGGACTTCCGTTTTCAAGTGTGGTCAACTTTAGAAGTTTAGGCGTCTTCTGATTGTTGGGAGAATTCTCTCTAGGTCCTCTGGAGTATAGAATTTCTGACCTCTCCAAATGAGGAGAACTTCTCTATTTATAGAGTTCTCGAGTAGGCTTATGGGCTTGGGCTTGGTTGACCCAAAGGCCTGGCTCTTAGGCCCAATTAGTTGGATTTTGGCTTGATTGATCTATGAGTATGGCTCTTAGGTCCAATTAGTTTAATTTGGATTTGATTTGACATCTGGGTCAAATTCAACCTATTTTTGGATTTAGAGACTTTTACCCTAATAATAATAATATTAAATTGGACCAAGTTAAGTTTATCCAATTCAACGATCATGATGAAACCACACGGCGTCATCGAAAGTTTTCTTCAACTTCAATTTGGGGCACATGTCAAATCTTAATTGGTCCAAAATTTAAGATTTTGGAATTTCATCATTAATTTAGTAAACAACGTAGTAATTTGTGGTTGGTCCAAAATTTCTCCTTCAACAGTAATGATAAGCGCCCGCGATGCTTATTGGATGCAAAGCTAGAGGTCTTTCTAGGATCCTTGCAAACACTCACAAAGAAAACTAACTTAGATCAAACTTAGAATCTATGATGGTCACTCTTAGATCCTAAGACAATTCACTTCAGAATTAGCTTGATCAAGACTAGTTCAATGAATTGATTTAAATATTAAATCTAAAGAAATCACAAGAAATCAACGAATGAGCGCAGCATTACCGCAAGGCTTTGCGGTGATTTGTGTTCGCAAACATCTGCTCAAGAAGGATTGTCGCAAAGAGCCGACACAACTTGGTAGGCGCATCTCGGTGAAAGGCACAATTAATCACGATGGGACAGAAAGCTGATGACAGTTGAATCCAAATTAAGTTGACAGCCGCTAACGATAACAAGTACATTCGGCTTTTCGGTGACAAATATTCAGCGCATCAGTCAGGGAATTAAAGCCATCCCATCTGTGCAATCATAAGAGAGAAGCCGCCCTTCACCCCGAAGCTCTATAAATACCAAAGGCATCCTTCAGAAAAGGGGTTCGAAAAGTTCGGAGAATTAGAGAATTTTTCCTTAGATATTTTAGCCTTGTTCTTAGATTTTCTTTTATTTTAAAGGCGGAAGAGAGAGAAGGAAGTTTTGCCGATAGATCATTCTGGTGAGCTCGAGAGAGTGTCGGAAGATTCAAGACCAGAGAGAGGGCCAACTCCTGCTTCTTTTGAATCAAATAGAGTTGCAGTGTAAAAGCCTTGGACAACAAGGGATTACTACCAGGCTTCTACCTTTATCTTCCATTGTTATTGCGTATTCAAACTCTTTTAAAGAAATGGAATTTACTTCTCTATATCTATTCACTCTCTATTTATCACGCATAAGTAGCTAAATCTATTGAATGAGTTAAGAAGCATTTAGCTAGCACAACTGGGGATCTTCATTCTATGCGATTATCTTGTATTATGTATGCTTTATTCGTCCATTAGAGATACTCGAGAGGGTAGTCTAAGAATAGGATCTAGGCTTGAAAAAGTCAGGTTAGAATCTAGGCTTGGGAGAGTTAGATTAGAACGCATAATCAAGAGATAGAAGCTAAGGAATAAGCACTGTTTGCTATTAACGCATCGCATGCATCCTAGAAATAGGATATGATTGTGTGCGGTCACCTTGCCTTTGTGCACCTTGCATCATCGCATAGGAAAAGAGTAGAGACTTAGGAATAAGCTCTATGGACACTTTTTCATTCAACACATGCGTCCTAGCCTTAGGAGCATCGCATTGGCATTGGAAAATGGCTTGTTATTCATGGGTGTAACATGATCGCATAGTCTGATGCATTCCCAAGTAACGCTAACTAAAGACCTTCTCAACCTGTTCATCCGCATACTCAGTGCATCTATCACATAATCAGACTTTTATCAAATCCATCACATTTGTTTATTTTTATTATCGAAATAACATGCCCTACAACCACTTGATTTATTTGGTTACTGCAAAGTCTTTTGAAAATCACCACCGCATACTGTTTCCCCAAGTCCCTGAGTTCGACCTTGGACTTACCAGAAAACTCAGTAGGGTTTACACTTGGACTCTACTGAGAAAACTTGAGTGCTCAACGCATTTTTCATCATCGCATTTCATCCACAATTCCACATCTTAAAATAACTCATCAAGTTTTTGGCGCCGTTGTCGGGGACTTCGGCAAAATAGTGTGCTAACGGTAATTTTTCTTATTTCTTTGCAGACTCTCAATCTCTGATGAATTACGACCCAGAGATTTAGAGGACGTTCAGAAGAAGATTAAGAGACTGCCAACAATAACAGTCAGATAAAGAAGAGATGGTAGAGCAGCCTGGAAATGGAGCACCAAACGAAAACGTCATGGCAAATCCAATCCTTCTGGCTAACGATCGTAATAGACCCATTAGGGACTATGCATCACCAAACCTCTATGATTTCTCTCCAGAAATCATGAGGCTTGCCCTCGGTGGAAGCAGATTCGAAATGAAACCAGTGATGCTGTAGATGATCCAAACTGCAGGACAATTCGGAGGACGGCGTGGCGAGGATCCGCACGCCCACCTCCGTAGCTTTATAGAAATCTGCAATACTTTTGTGTTCCCAAACATCTCTGCCGAAGAAGTTCGACTAACTTTGTTCCCATTTTCTCTTTATGATCAGGCAAGAAAATGGGCATATTCCCTCGAACCGGGAGAGATCACTTCATGGGAACAGGTCGTTGAGAAGTTTATGAAGAAATATTTTCCACCTACTGAGAATGCTAGACGAAGGAAACTCATAACCAATTTTGAACAAAGCATGGACGAATTGCTCAGCGATGCCTGGGCGAGGTTTAAAAGGTTGGTCTGAGACTGTCCACACAATGGGTTGCCAGACTGCCTCCAGATGGAAATCTTTTATCATGGTTTAAATCCTACTTTGTAGACGCTGCCAATGCGGCAGCTGCTGGTGGTCTGCTTGACAAAATGTATGATGAGGCTAAGAACATCTTGGATCGCATCTCTAAAAACCACGAGGATTGGAGAGAGAGTGATTAAAGACTGAGAATTAAGGATAAGGACGCAAGTAATGGTGCTATTGCTTCACTACAGAATCAAATGACCGCAATGATGAACTTAATTCAGGGAATTGCGATCAGTAGCCCAACACCGCAAAATGGGCAAGTAAACGCAATTAGTCAAAACACCGCAAGGTGTGCGACTTGCAGTGATGGGCATGCAATGGAAGAAATGCCCACAGAATCCACAATCTATTTACTTTGTGGAAAATAATCCATTTTCGAATACCTACAACCCCAGGTGGAGAAACCACCCCAATTTTGCATGGAAGAATCAGCAGCAGAATTTCCAATCTGTGGTACAGAAAGAAGGGCCACCTGGATTCTTTCCACGTAATAATGGTCAGACAAGCAATCAAGCTAGTAGCTCATAACCACCGTAATCATCTTCCTTGGAGAGCCTGTTGAAGCAGTATATAGAGAAAAATAAAATTGTTCTTCAAAGTTAGGCTACGTCCATCCGGAACCTAGAATTACAGATGCGCCAGATTGCAAGTGAGCTAAAGAACAGACCACAAGGGGCTCTGTCGAGTTCAACAGAACTCCCACGCAACCTGGGGGGATCAGGTAAAGAGCAATGTCAAGTCGTGACATTGCGAGTGGAAAAACTGTGGAGGGAGAAAGAAAGGAGCCTAGCCGGATTGCTCTCATTACG
>NW_028326834.1:0-55676 GCF_027475165.1 Benincasa hispida
GTAATGACTTAAGTACAATTACAGACCACACATTAAAGCCCATAAAACACTAGGCAATTATAATAACTATTACAACCCAAGAGAAAATTTGGATGCCAAAATCGAAATTTTTCACTTTAGCACATAAACATTCATCACATGAATCAATACCCACCATATGCAAAAATTAACCAAAATTGAGTACTTTAAGCATGCTTTGATACCAATTGATAGAATGAACACATGCACAGCAAAAAGAAAAACAGATCTAAAGTACTTTAATTAGGTTAATTTCAAAGAATAAGTATGCTATTAAAAACAAATAAAAGGGGAAGAAGAAATACAACCTTTGTAGTCTTTAATCTTCTCAAAATCAGCTCCAATCACCTCACGAACGGGTCATAGACCACCATGAGAGTCTTCGCGACTATTTTTCGACCTTAGAATGGGATGGTGGGATCTGATGAGTGACTAATTTTGAGAGGAAAAGATTAGATATTTGAGAGAAAATATTTATGAGATTATCACATAATCTCATAAATTTCCTCTTGGCCAAGGGTCCTTGAAATTCAATAATCTCTTCCTTTTAAAAGCTACTACATGCAAAACATGCAACTTTGAGTTTGATGAGAATTTGACACTAAAAAATCCACTAACTTAAAGTGGGATTAGTGGAGCAAGTGTCTTCAAATGAAGACAACACTTAGCAATGCAAAAAGTTGGCATTTTCCACTCACAATTGTTTGATATTTCCATTAATTTGGTCAGCGATCAAAGTTTGACTCTCAAAGTTCAAAGTCAACAAATTTGACTTTTTGATTTTCAAAGTCAAAAGTCAACCACTTGACTTTCATTGCAATTTTGACCTAGTCAACAATTTTGACTTTTAATGCAATTTTGACCAATTTCATTTAATTTCAAAATTAATTCTAATAATCATTTTTTAAAAAAGATTAATATTAGATAATTAATTAAACACTTTAATTAATTTAATATAATATTAAATCCAACATGGATCCCAATTAATATGAATCCCTATTTATAATCTTGATATTTAAATATCTCTTATTTTCTCTCTCTTTATGTTTAATTCACAATTAAACATTAGATTAAATATATTGTATATATTTAACGCTTTGCTCCAAAAACCAAATTTGAACACTTGAAATTCGTTTGTCACACTGTTCTAAGGTTTAGTCCGATATGAGCTAGTAGTGGGACCTCATGGACCTACAGACCATGGGCTCCAACGATCCGAGCTTGATCGACTAAACTCTTTAACCTAATTAACCATCATTCATTAACTTCCGAGTTACTCTACTAAAACTCAGTAGTTGCACTCCCTTCACTGTAGATATATTATGTCCACTTGATATAACCATGATTAGTAAGTTAACACTTCACAGGTTGTTCGTAATAATGGCCAGGTCAAAAGCTATTTTATCCCCAAGATTACATCATGCTCCTTAAGTCCCACTGATTCTCTAATGAACAATTGGTTTGTGATCCAATCACTAAATCAAGTCTCTCTCGGGCCAATGAGAGGATGAGACCCCTTGTTCAAGACCCGAAGTCAGTACTTAAGCAAACAACCTCTCTACTATCCTTAAAAATGGGTACGAGTGAATTTCGTCTTGCACCCTATGTCCCGAGCTATCTACCCGATCTTACCATTGAAATGGGAGGCTTATTGAGCCAACCAACCCTCACCCATGCAAATCTAAGGATAATCCAAAATAAACAGGAGTTCATAGTTAGCTCAGGATTGAGGTCAAGTTACCTAAGTTATCGCTTTGAAATAGTCATTCTTAAATAGTAAACAACGTTATAGAGTAAGAGTGACTTAATTCTTGGTCTGATCTTATGTAAACTCATTGCATAGGACGCCCCCGCTCCTCATGTCAATACATGAACGAATCAGGATCACTTCGTTTGTAGCACTTTACAACAAATTATAACAACTACAGAGTGAGCCACATTTAATAGTGTTACCAGAATAAAGTACCCAGCCTTATTTATATACTATAGATCATTTTGGCTATTTACTGAACTTAATCCACTCTTATATCTCCAAATAAAGTTTATGTATTCATATAATAGCCATGAATCTTTAGTTTATTGGATTTAGTCTTTACAAGTGAAATTCACATATTCAACAACAGTTTTATTGAATAAATGTTAATAACATCTTTATTGATAGTAGAATATGTTTAATATTATAAACCGCGAGTTTTAGGACATACAACCCAACAAATACTAAATGAATTGGTAGAGATTATGTCACATAAGTTAATCGGCATCTCCATCTTTAATATTTCTCAACAATGGGAAACTAAATTAAAAGTATTGAAACATATAGCAAGATTAAAAGGACTAAATTTATGCAATAATATTAATACAAAAATACACATGCATGCACGTAGTAATACACTAGTAACCAAAGAAGGGTGATATAAATGATGATAATATTTATTTTAGTTATACAAATAAAGAAAAGTGATATGGACTTTAGGATGACCTCAACATGGAAATCCAAAAAACTCATATTTTAGGTAGGCTTATAATGCCACATAATAAATATGGTAATTGAGATGCTTACTCCATGGACTTTAGGATGCTTGCGTAACAACTAACCCCTTAGAAGTGAAACGAGTGTTTATTGGTTAAATTTTAATAAATTAAAAACAAGAAACAAAAAACTATCAAATAGAGGAATTCTTATAGGGCAATTTTTAAATATAAAAAACTGGGCCAAAATAATTACAATCTGTAGCAAAAAAAAAAAAAAAAAAAAAAAAACCTACGGAAAGTTGCAGCCTAACCAAAGCCCAAAAATTGTGTGAAATACTAAAAAAGTCCCGCCCAATTTTTCCTCTTCAGCCGATTTTTCCCTCCAACATTTCATCTCCTTCTTCAAATCGACTTCGTTCACTCTTCTTCTTCTTCTTCTTCTTCTTCCATCATGCTGCTTCACGTCAACTTGGTTATTTTCCATCACGCTGCTTCGCGACGCTTCTTTTATCGAAGTTGATTCATCTTCCCTAACATTTTTCTATTTAGGTCCATTTCATGTTACTATTATTCTAGGTTGTTGAAGTTGCAGGAAAAAGAAAACGTACAAAGTTTAAACTAAATATATGTTCAATGTAATTCTATTAGGTACATCATGAATTCTATCGTTGATAGACAATGATAGAAGTCTATAAAAGTCTGTTAGTGATGGTCTATTAAAAAAGAACATGATTGAAAGCTCCATCTCACTATGATCTTCACGTTCACAATCACAAAACACTCAGATTTAACGGTCAATAACAATTCAAGAGTCAGGGGAGGTAGTATGTTGAGGTTTGAAATTCTTTTGTCGTTTACTAAATGACAGCTCGATCGTATAGACGAAGCTCCAAGAACTAAACGTTAGTTCGATTATGTAAATGATTGGATGAAAAGCTAGATGATCGTATAGACGACAGTTGACTCTAGTTAGACGATCGTGTAGGTGACAGTTGATGAGCTAAACGATCGTATAGATGATTGGACATGGAGCTAAACGATATATCAAACACTGTCTATCATTATTTAGCAAGCGAGCGCCTACGCGATCATGCAACCACCGACACACGATCGTGTAAAAAACTCTACACGATCACGTAGCATTAGCTAAACAATCGTTTAGCAAATGTTATACGATCATGTAGTAAGCTCTACATGATCGCATAACAAAAGCTATCTGATCGTTTAACTTTGTAAAATTTAAAGAAAGCCTTAAAACAAGAATTTTATCACGAAACATCCATCAACAATCCATCCACAAACATTTATCATATAAACACAATGCAGATAAGAAAAAACCCATAGTTTACTGATAAATATATTTAAACTACTATCAGTGTCTATCAATGTTTAAATATATATTATTTACTTTTGAAGTCTATCAATTTCATAGTTTACTGATAGACATTGATAGACTTCTATCAGTGTCTATCAACTCTCAACTCAATTACTATAGTGCTATAATGCTTTTAGTTTTAATGCAAAAAAATGAATCAACCATGGATAATCCTAATATTGCAACAACTTTTACATAAAAAATGGAATCAATATATAAATTTTAATAACCAAAACTGATATACTGTATCAGATGGTAAAAAAGAAACACTGACTTTCAAATTGACCATTAGACAAGTTCAGTATCAATATCCATGATCAGTTCATGAAGTATCTTCATTTTAAGAATAATTGTGATATACATTGATTGAAAGATATTAGTGGATATCAACACAATGGTATATCAGTGTGTATAAATGATAGACACTGATAGAAATCTATCAATGTCTATCAGTATATATCATTGTTTGTATAAATAGGTACATCACATTTTTCAATCTAGAAAAGGAATATAAACAAAGAAATATTGTTAGTGATGGTAAGCTCAATGATAGAATTCATGTTATCATGAATTCTATCATTGATAGACAATGATATAAGTCTATAAATGCCTATTAATGATGGTCTATTAAAAAAGAACATGATTGTAACCTCTATCTTACTATGACCTTCATGTTCACAATTACAAAACACTCAGATTTAATGGTCAATTCCAATTCAAATGTTAGGGGAGGTACTATGTTGAGGCTTAAAATTCTTCTACCGTTTATCAAATGGTAGCTCGATCGTGTAGATGAAGCTCTAACAACTAAACGATAGTTCAATTATGTAAACGATTGGATGAAAAGCTAGACGATCGTATAGACGACACTTGAGTGCAGCTACACGATCGTGTAGATGATATCTGATGAGCTCAACGATTGTATAGACGATTGGACGCAAAGTTAAACGATATATCAAGCACTGTCTATCACTGTCTATTAATGTTAGACAATGATAGAGCTCAATCATAGTATATCAAGCACGGTATATCACCAGTGGTAGAGCTCAATCAATGTTATAGAGAATGATAGAGTTCTATCATTTTCTATCAGTGATAGATAGTGATAGAACTATATCACTGTCTATCATTAATAGAAAGTGATAAAACTCTATCACTTTGTATAACTTATAGACAGTGATAGATGTGTATCACTGTCTATCAGAAGTAGAGAAATGTTCACATCCATACATAGTCCCACTAAAAAACTATCTATTTGCGGGGAAGAAGCTATAGATGGACGGTGCTATTGTCTATCAATGGATATCAACACAATGGTATATCAGTGTGTATAAACGATAGACACTAATAGAAATCTATTAGTGTTTATCAGTATATATCAATGTTTGTATAAATGCTTATATCACATGTTTCAATCTAGAAAAGGAATATAAACAAAGAAATATTGTTAGTGATGGTAAGCTCAATGATAGAAGTCTATAAATTGAAATTCTTCACATTCAAGATCACAAATTCTTCATTGTGAACTATGATCATCACATTCACAATCACAAAACACTCAGATTTAACGGTCAATAAAAATTCAAGAGTCAGGGGAGGTAGTATGTTGAAGCTTGAAATTCTTCTGTCGTTTACCAAATGACAGCTCGATTGTGTGGACGAAGCTCCAAGAACTAAACGATAGTTCAATTAGGTAAACGATTGGATGAAACACTAGACGATCTTGTAGATGACACTTGACTGCAGCTAGACGATCGTGTAGATGACAGCTGATGAGCTAAATGATCGTATAAACGATTGGACGCGAAGCTAAACAATATATCAAGCACTGTCTATCATTATCTATCAGTGATAGACAATGATAGAGATCAATCATAGTATATCAAGCATGGTATATCACTAGTGATAGAGCTCAATCACTGTTATAGAGAATGATAGAGTTTTATCACTTTCTATTAGTGATAGACAACAATTGAACTATATCACTTTCTATTATTGATAGAAAGTGATAAAATTCTATCACTTTGTATAACTTATAGACAGTGATATATGTGTATCATTGTCTATCAGAGGTAGAGAAATGTCCACATTCATACATAGTCCCACCAAAAACTATCTATCTATGGGGAAGAAGTCATAGATGGACGGTGCTATTGTCTATCAGTGGATATAAACACAATGGTATATCCGTGTGTATAAATGATAGACACTGATAGAAATCTATCAATGCTTATTAGTATATATCAGTGTTTGTATAAATGCTTATATCACATGTTTCAATCTAGAAAAGAAATATAAACAAAGAAATATTGTTAGTGAGGGTAAGCTCAATGATAGAATTCATGTTATCATGAATTCTATCATTGATAGACAATAATAGAAATCTATAAATTGAAATTATTCACGTTCACGTTCACAAATTATTCATTGTGAACTATGATCTTCACGTTCACAATCACAAAACATTTAGATTTAACTGTTAATAACATTTCCAGAGTCAGGGGAGGTAGTATGTTGAGGCTTGAAATTATTCTGTCGTTTAACAAAATCTATACGATCGCATAATAGATATCTTAATGATCGTATAACAAAAACTAAACGATCGCGTAATAGTTAGCAAAATGATCGCATAATGGATATCTAAATGATCGCGTAACATTTAGCTAAACGATTGCTTAGTATTCTCTAGACGATCATTTAACAAAAAGTATACGATCGCATAATAGATATCTCAACGATCGTATAACAAAAACTAAGCAATTGCGTATTAGTTAGCCAAACAATCGCATAATAGATATCTAAACAACCGTGTAACATTTAGTTAAACGATCGCTTAGTAATATCTATCCAATCGCTTAGTAATATCTAAATGCTCGCTTAAAGTATTTATAGAGATGTGTTCACTGTGTGATCGCGTACATGATGGGATAGGAACTACACGATTGTGTAAACAATACTTTAGTAAATTCTAAACGATCGTAGTGTCTATCAATATTTAAATACAATTTGTAGAAAAAAAAAACCTAAGGAAAGTTACAGCCCAACCAAAGCCCTGAAGGAAATCGAACTCGAGATTTCCATTGAGTAGCGGAATATAGATCATTCAAATCTACAATCATGAATGAAAATTACAAATTACAGTCGTACACACAACATACAGTTAGGCAATTGTTACAGAAATTACAGCATGAACAATAAATGAATTAAGGTGAAACGACTACAAACATTTGTCGACTTGTCTCCACGCTCCTTGCTCTGGAACGCTCGAACAACTGCAACCTTGAACGCTCGAACAACATGACCGCAACACTGCACGAAAACTTTGCGCTCGTCCTCAACGATCACCTCGGTCACGAACACTCCAGCAACACGAACGACCTCTACAGAACCTTGACTGTGTTGAGTTGAGTATGAAACCACCAAGAAGGTTATCTTGGTATTCTTGATGTGAGAATCCATAGGGTGGGCTCTATTCGAACTTGGAATGAGGCAGACAAAGGAGGAATGAACAATCGTGTACACGATTGGACAGGTGGGAGATGACATAAAACCTATCGCATAGATTGATGCCCAATCGTTTAGCTAAAGCTAAGCAATCGTCTAGCAAAAACTAAGCGATCATTTAGCTCAGTGTCTGTCGCCTACAAAACACTACATGATTGTTTACTTCGCTCAAGTTGTCGTTTAATAAATCCATATTTACTTGACAAGCTTCCATGAGTTTCTTTTTTTTCAGAGAGAAATCTCAAAACAATTTTTCAATCTTTTGTAAAAAATTACTAAAATTAGGAAAACAATTTTCCTTTTAACTCATGGTTACCATGAACCACCAATAACCTTCCACTCAATTGGTTATTAGAGAAAAAGATTTAATTATCCAATAATTAATATAATTATAAATATAAAAGATAACCAACTTATCATACTATATTCATAACCTATAGTTTTAATATTTCATCTCATGAAATGTATAAACCATAGTTTTTTTTTTTTTTTTTTATATTCCATGATACTTAATGTAAATCTCATTTACATCAATCCTCAACTAGATATATCTTATACATCATACCGACTATATCATATATAATCAAAATACCTCTTGTCAATTTGAACATTTCAAATCAACATCAAGAACTGATCCTTAACTGAATCCATTGAGCTGGCAAGGGGACCTTATAAACTTGTAGCTCGAAGCTCCAACGATACATGAATAAATGACTAAACTCTTTAGTCACGGGATCCACCAT
This sequence comes from Benincasa hispida, assembly GCF_027475165.1. Taxonomy (NCBI): domain Eukaryota; kingdom Viridiplantae; phylum Streptophyta; class Magnoliopsida; order Cucurbitales; family Cucurbitaceae; genus Benincasa; species Benincasa hispida. The sequence continues at coordinate 8,113 of NW_028326834.1, forward strand.
CCGTTAACTACCAAGCACTCCACTAAAAACCGGCAACTAAACTCTCCTTACCACAGATATATTATGTGTCCATTTAACCAATCAGAAGTGTGACAACCTTTCACAGATCACTCATAAGTACAGTTGGGCCAATAACCGTTATGCCCCTGTAGTTACATCTAACTCTTTAAGTACCACTGATCCCTCTAATGAACATAAGTCATAGTCCTGCTATGACTGAGTCTTCTCTTCCAAAGAGAAGCTGTGGCCACTATGTTTAAGTCCCGAAATTAGCCCTTAAGGGAGCAATCTCTTTACTTATCCCTGCTTCGGGAAAAGAGGGAATTCCATCTTGTGGATTGAGTTCCCAGCTCCCATATCAGACAAGTCCCCAAAAAGGTAGGCATGTTGAGTTGGCAATCTGGCCACTCTCATCTATACTAATCAAAGGACCGCTCTCAAAGGCAGGAGTTCCCAAAACACTTAGGATTGAGGTCGTTTCACCTATGGTCATTTAGGTGAGATGTTAATCTTTAGTATCAACGGCGTATATACAGAGTCTAGTCATCTCATGATCCAGGTCTTATACAAACTCTTTGTATAGGACACCCCCGCTCGAACGTCTCCACATGAATGGTTAGGATCCACCATCTGTAGTAGTTTACAACACTTACAAACTTCTACAAAGCGAGCTATATCCATAGTGTCACCAGGATCAGGTATCCCACCCTAATCCTTATACTACAGACCTATTTATGTTATCACTTAAGGCTTGATCCACTTGTATATCACATATACATGCTTAAGTTCACATGAGATAACCAAGGAGCTTTGTTTATTGAATATGAGTAAATGCTAGAATTAAATAACACTTATTTTATTTATTAAACAATGTGTATCTTTACAAAACAACGAAACTCTGGGAGAATAAGGACATCAATCCCAACAATCTCTCACTTGTCCTAATGACTTGGGAGACTAATGTACAATACAATATAAAAATTTACAATATATAATAAACTAGGGCATACCCCAATATCATTTCCCACTTGCCTTAGACAAGATGCTGCATGTCCCGCTGACCCAGACTCTCCAGGTGACCCTCGAACAGTTTAGCCGTGAGGGCCTTTATAAGGGATCAACAATGTTGTGCTCCGATGCAATTTTCTTGACTATCACATCACCGCGATGCACAATCTCCTTGATTAGGTGATATTTTCATTCTATGTGCTTACCTTGACGATGACTCTGAAGCTCCTTCAAATTTGCCAGTCCTGCTGTTATCACAATAAAGAGTGATAGGTAAATCCATATTTGGAACAACTTCAAAATCTGAAAGGAACTTCCTCAGCCAAACAACTTTCTTAGCTGCTTCACAAGCCGCTACGTATTCGGCTTCCATAGTGGAGTCCGCGATGCATCCTTGCTTGTTGCTTCGCCAGACTACAACCCCTCCATTTAGAGTAAACATTGACCCTGATGTCGATTTGCGAGAATCTCTATCGGTCTGAAAGTCATAGTCCGTGTATCATATAAGGATCAGATCCTTATCTCCATACACAAGCATGTAGTCCCTCGTTCTCTGAAGATACTTGAGGATTGTCTTGACCACTGTCCAGTGATAAAATCCTGGATTGGATTGATACCGACTAACAATCCCTACTGCATAGCAAATGTCGAGTCTAGTACACAACATTGCATACATCAAGCTTCCTACAGTAGAAGCATAGGGAATCCGTCTCATCTCCTTAATCTCTTGAGGTGTCTTAGGACATTGATCATTAGACAAAATGATTCCATGCCTGAAGGGTAATAAACCCCTCTTGGAATCCTGCATCCTGTACCTGATCAACATTTGATCAATGTACGATGCCTGAGACAGGGCTAACCATTTTTTTTTGTGATCCCGAATGATCTGGATCCCTAGAATGTACTATGTCTCATCCAAATCTTTCATTTGGAATTAGGCAGCTAGCCACTTCTTAATGTCAATCAGATACCCTACATCATTCCCAATGAGTAGGATATCATCCACATACAGTACCAGGAAAGCTATTGAGCTGTTGATGATTTTCTTGTAAACACAAGGCTCATCAATGTTCTAGTCAAAGCCAAACGACTTGATAGTTGTGTCAAATATGATGTTCAAAGATCTAAATTCTTGTTTCAGCCCATAAATGGACCTATTAATCTTACAAACTCTTTGCTCTTGATCTGGAACTATGAACCCCCGTAGTTGAGTCATATAGATGGTCTCCTCAAGATTACCATTAAGAAAGACAGTCTTGACGTGCATTTGCCATATTCATAATCATAAAATGTGGCTATGTACAGGAGAATCCTGATAGACTTCAGCATGAAAACAGGTGAGAAAGTTTCCTCATAGTCAACTCCCTTGACCTGGGTATAACCCTTTGCCACGAGTCTAGCCTTAAAGGTTTGCACCTTTCCATTTACACCTCACTTTCGCTTATAGATCCACTTACACCCAATAGATCTTATCCCATCAGGTAGATTGATAACTTGTAAAAATACAAGTTATTTATACTGTTTTATTTAGATTATGCAGCAAAAAGAAGGAAAAAGTTGAGTCAACCGTATAGAAATTGTCTTAGAAACGAAAAAGTTGTAAAATGTCGTAAGCACACCCACTAACCCCATTACGATGGCAAAATGGAATGTCCAAGTCTTTGTTTTGCAGGAAACAGGTCACCGCATGCGACAACCGCTCGAGAACAAAAAAGAACAACGCAATTGTAGTGCATGTGACGATCGATCATGGATGCAAACAATCAATGCATTTGCACCGCATGCGACAATCGATAAATAGATCAACACAATTGCACCGCATGCGACGATTGATCGTAGATAAAAAGAGCGAAGCATTTGCGGGGATTTCTGAAATTGTACAGCTTTCTGTTGTACAATCTGACAAATTGAATATGGAGTAGAGCAGATGTTTCCACCAAGCAATGGCAGAAAAAACAGCTTTTTAGAGCGAGACCACTGACGCAGGAGGTGCCAAGGTCTATAAATAGCTACATCAATTCCAAAGAAAGAAGGCTGGTCTGAAGAGACAACTTAGAGAAAATCTGGGAGAAAGATGAGACAAGACCGAAAGAGAAGTCTCAGGAGCAAGAAATTCATTCTCATTCCCGAAGAGAAGCTCTGTGCAAAGATCACTTCTACCTGGAAAACATGCTTGAGAAGGAAGTTCTCCACCACATTCCTCCCACATGCCGACAAACACATCGTCTCTGATCGGGATCTGTGTCAAGACATTGACACGCTTTCCTTATTTGTTCTCACTTTGTATTCATCAACTGTGTTCATCTCTAATCTTTCATTCATTATCTGTAACAAACACTTATCTTTATCTTGCAATATCATTATCATATTCATCGTCACCTCTCTGTTTTTCACCATACATTCATCATCCATTTCCTTCATTATTTATTACTAATCCCTAGGGTAAGGGGGAGGTTAATCCTTGTTGAAGAAATCAGCTAAGTTTAGCTAACGCGGGCTCAACGACATCTTCACCTATGAGAGCAGAAGTGAAGATGTTATTCCTCCTCTCGAAAGAAGGTTGGAAGAATGCGTTAACAAAAGCAAGAAGTATTTCTAGAAATGGAAATAACCTTGCATTCACAATGTTCATCCCTGATTCACCATAGACACATGGGAACGCGGCCGATCACTAAAAGGTGTAAGCCAAGGGAAAGCGGAACCTTAGTTGCGTCCTCAACAAGATTGACGATCTTGCGATGTCCCTTCCCCCAACCCATTCTTTTTCTGACACATTTCATGAGACTTGCCACCGCATTCCATTAGATATTTGCACATCTTCACAGACAGCCCATTTACTTGTTTATTTATTTATTTATTACCGCATCTTATTACTGCAATTTATTTTATCATCGCTTTTTATTTTCTTATCGCATTTTACTTTTCACTACATTTTACTTTCCCAACACAATTCATTATTATTTTGTTTCCCGGTCGCATATATCATATTAGTATTGCATTAATCACCGCAATCCCCTTGTTCGACCTCAGATCACTCTGAGAAACTTGCGTTGGAATTATACTTGGTTCTAGTGCAAGAAAACTTGTGACACGCGCACTCTACACGAACGCATACTATGAATGCATCTAAGCATCATCGCATACATCATTTTAAAATGTGGTATCACATTTATTATCGCAAAGCGCATACGTCATCAACCTTACAAGTTTTTAGCGATTAAATTTCAAGTGAACATGGATCAACAAGCTTCCAGATGTTATTGAAGTACATAGACTCCATTTCTTGGTTCATGGCTTTAACCCATTCATCTTTGTCAACATCCTTCATTGCTTTCTTAAAAGACAATGGATCCTCGACCCCATCATTTGTAATGACATTTTGGGCTTCAATCAAACCCATGTAGCGATCTGGTGGGTTCATAACCCTCCCATTACGTCGAGGCAGTCTCAACTCTTGAGCTGGTTGACTAAACGTTCCGACTTCAACAACTTTTGTTGATCTGTCGGCCTGTTCAACAACTCTTGTTGAACCCTCAATAGTCTCAGTCTCACTTGAGATCTCATGTAAAACAAGCTTACTTCATGGCTTATGATCCCTCATGTTGTCTTCTTCCAAGAAGATAGCATTTGTAGAAACAAACACTTTGTTCTCACTTAGATCATAGAAGTATCCACCCCTCGTTTCCTTGGGGTAGCTTACAAAGAGGCAAACCTTCAAACGTGGTTCCAACTTCTTTAGGTTAGTTGCTAGCACATGTGCTGGACAACCCCAAATCCTGAAGTGTCATAAACTACTTTTATAGCCTCTCCATAACTCAAAAGGTGTTTCAGAAATACTTTTCGAAGGAACGTTGTTCAGGATATAACATGCAGTCTGCACTGCATAGCCCCAAAACGAGTCTAGAAGATGAGCATAACTCATCATAGATCGAACCATGTCCAACAAGGTTCTGTTTCTCCTTTTTGATTCACCATTCTGCTGAGGTGTATAAGGGGCTGAGAGTTAGGACGCAATCTCAAGTTCTATCATATAGTTATGGAATTGGAGGTCCATATACTCTCCACTGCGATCAGATCGTAGTGTTTTTATCTTCTTACCTAACAAGTTTCCAACTTCAGCCTTATACTCCTTGAACTTGTCAAGGGCTTCAAACTTATGTTACATTAGGAAGAGATACCCAAACCTTGAATAATTATCTATGAAAGAGATGAAATATTCATACCCACCCCGAGCTCTAACATTCATCGAACCACGGAGGTCTGAATGTACAAGCTCCAATGCTTCCTTGGCTCTGTAACCTTTTCCAGTAAAAGGCCGTTTGGTCCTCTTGCCTTCGAGGCATGATTCACATACCGGCAAGGAGTTTTCTTATAAACTCTTTAGAAGCCCATTTTTCACCAACTTCTCAATACTATTGAGGTTGATGTGACCTAACCTCAGATGCCAAAGATGAGTGTTTTTCATAGGAGAAACCTTTGGTCTTTTAGCTGTTGTTGTTGTACTGAACATTTCAGTGTTAAACAAGGCTTTTATGACTAATGGTCTTAGTACATATAAGTTATTTTCTATTGAACCATAACCAATCTCCATTCCATTATTGAAAATAAACACTTTATTCTTAGAAAAGGTGACGGTATAGCCTTATTCAATGACACAAGTGTTCGGGTTGATGCCCTAAAGTCTCGTGTCCTGTAGTTTGTAAACAGTTTGTACGAACGTTTGTGTTGTATAATATATGACATTTACTTCACATCTTGTATTTTTCTTGGTTACTTGTTGTATTTTCTTTAACACAAAAAAAATAAACATAAAATCCGTGGTTATTTGTATGTGACTCAAGCATGTATGTGGTGACATACAAGTGGATCATTTCTTGAGTGATAACCAAAACGGTCTATAGTATATGGATATAGAAGGGAAACCTTATCCTGGTAATGCTACTGATGCAACCAGCTTTCATTTGTTGCAAGGAAATGAGAATTACATTCATGGTGGGTGCATTTCTACATGGTTTAAAGGTTAAATTTGTTGTGGATGTGCGGGATTAATGGATGTTTTCGAGATGATTAGCCTCGATTTGTTTAGATCCTTTTACATTTGTGATTGTTTGTAAAGGTCCCTGCATTTTTTTGGACATTAATAATCGTTATTGAGTTTGTATTCAAAGTTTGTTTGAAGTTGAATCATTCGTCGAAGAAGTTCTGGGCAAGCGTTGCAGTTCTTCGAAGAAGGAGGCGATCTAGGGTTGATCGCATTGTGCAGAAGATGTAGTACGCGATCGCTGTTGATCGCATCGTAAAGTCGATGAAGTACTTGATCACTGTTGAACGCATTGTTAAACGATGGGGTATGCGATCAAGGGTTGATCGTATCATATTGACGATCGGGTATGCGAACGCTGAGTACCGCGTCGTGTAGATGATGAGATGCTCGCGTATCGTTTAACGCTGTGCGCGCTAGACATGGGTCAGCAAGCTTCATCGCTTAGTAAGTGACTAAACGATCGCTTAGTAACGCACGGTAAATCGTTTACCTGTCGTCGCGCTAAGCGATCACATATCCGATCAAGCTTCCTAGCCTTATCGATGTCGTGTAGACGATGAGATGCTCGCGTATCGTTTAACGCACGTGTTAGACAATCGTTTAGGTCAGCAAGCTTCATCGCTTAGTAACTGACTATACAATCGCTTAATAATGCATAGTAAATCGTTTACCTGTCGTTGCGCTACATGATCACATAGACGATCAGGCTTCGCAGCCTCGTCGTCATCTACAGATCGTTTAATTATGCTCCTATCGTCTAGTGCGCGCTGAACGATCGTCTACCTACTGGAGTTTACTACACGATGAAGACCTCCTGGCGGTTCAAGACCCGATTCGCCTATGAACTGGTTTGCTCGATGAAAAATGTAATATATAGGGTTTTTTCATTCTGGTTTTTGTAAAGGCTCATCCCAGTCCATTAATTCTTTATTTATTACATGCGATGTATGTTTTTATATGTCATATGGAATGCACATATAGTAAATCCCACCTTAGGTTATGCAATAGTCAAGCATCATCTTTTTATTGTAATTGTTATAATTTAGAGAAGCATGATTTAATTATGTAAGAGCATGCTCATGCATCATATAATATAAGAGTTATACTTATGCATACATAAAAAGCATTGACATGCATCATCTTTATATTATAATTGTTATAGTATAAGGGTGAATGATAGCATGTTTGCTTGGTTATTACGTGTTATATAAAAGTTATATATAGTAATGACCGGACATTGCATGAAGCATGACGCATAGGTTATTTTATAAATGTTATAAATGCCTCGTTGTGCACAATGGTTTTAGTTGTTTCTTTTTAAAAGTTAAAGAGAAATTAGAACTAAAAGAAATAAGAAAGACATGCATGCTCACTTAGGTTTAATTCATGGTTTTAAAGTATTTAAAACTTAGATCACATAGACCTAAGATCACGGTTCTAATACAATTAGCAACCCTAAGGCTTTAATCTTTTATTGGCTAATAAAAGTTTAAAGTGTAGTAAATCTATCTATAAGGGACCTTTTGTCTAAGGCGGGTTCTGTCTAGGCTGGGGTATTTAAGTTGACGGAAACGTAACACCCCTACCTGGGAACTTACGTGAAAAGGTGAATTAGATAGATTTGATGCATGCATGCAAGTTAAGGACAGTCCATTAAAGTGTTTAAATGTGACTACTTGAACTTGTTCATTTTTCATAGACAAACGTTGTTTATGAGCAAAGTTTAAAAAGACAACCTAGACTAAAATCAGTAGCCAGATTGTCTAAGTTAATGAACCCCTAGGTAGAACATTCAGTGGGAGGTACTTGGGCATAAGATGCTTCACTTAAACCTTTCACGTTTCTCTTAAATAGTCCACACCGTGAAATTTACCTTCGGCCTCGCGGCACCTTTGGTGTATACCCCTAACGGATGGTGTTTGGGTAGGTCAATATCAAGGTGGATAGAGAGAGTGTTCATAGTAAGTGGGAGCGGGAAGTGCGACAGCATATCCCTCGATCTCCCTCGTTAGGTTGAATAAAGTTATTACGCATCGCCTCGAGGCACCCAGAGAGTGTCCCCCTAAAGGATGGCAGTTTTACGCATTTCTTTATTTGATCTCCTATAAGAGGATAAGGTAACTTAGTCTCTTGTCCTAATCTACTTCTTCCCTACGGTGGGCTCATTAGGGTGGGACTCTGGCACTGAAAGCAAGGGGTTACACTTACACGAAATAGTTAAATGTTAACGATTCTGGACCGAAAAATGGTGGCTATTAGGTTCAGTTCCAAGAGTTGGTTCTACCTAATGGTTGAGAATGTCTCATCCCAGCGAAGGGGCAACTGATCACCCCACCGGTGGTGTTTGTCCTGCCTCACTGGGGCATCATTGCAAAATAGAAGTCTATAACTTGGGGTAATTGAAACTATTTTGCAAAACTGATTGGTTTAAAAGTGGTTTAACAAATTTCTGATAAAGTTTTGTTCGTATTTTCAGCAACATTTTCAAAATGGCAATAGCCACGTTGGCATTGCTAAGCGCCAAGAAACTTACTAGCGATAATTTCGCAACATGGAAACACATGATCACGACGATCCGGATCATCGAGAATCTCATGTTCGCTCTCACGGAGGCTTGTCCTCCTATTCCAGCTCCAAATGCCGCTCAAAATGTTTGAGAGGCATACGAGTGATGGACAAGGGCAAATGGGCCCGAGCCTACATCTTGGCAAGTCTTTTTGAAGTCTTGGCCAAGAAACATGAGCCTATGGTCTCAGCGCGTGAGATCATGGAGTCCCTACGGGGGATGTTTGGACAATCGTCTGAACAGCTTATGCATGAGGCTCTTAAATACATATTCAACTCCAAAATGGAATAAGGCACCTCTATTTGTGAACATGTGCTTAACAAGATGGTCCACTTTAATATGGAGGAGTTGAATGGGTCTACCATCGATGAGGGCAGCCAGGTTAGCATAATTCTGCATTCTTTGCCGGAAAGCTTCCTGCACTTTGTTAGTAATGTGACTCTTAACAAAGTGAAATATAACCTTACAACTCTCCTCAACAAGTTGCAGACATACCAATGTTTACTCAAATGTAAGGAGAGGTAGAAGGGTGAGGCTAATGTTGCTTCATCCTCTAGGACGTTCCATAGAGGTTCGACCTTAGGAATGAAGTTTGTACCTTTTACTTCTAACTCTGCAAAGGGAAAGAAGAAGAAGGGTGGTAAGGGAAAAGGGAAGGAACCTGCTAACCCACCGCCTGTCGCCCCAAGGAAGCGTCCACAGGTTGCTAAGGGAAAATGTTTCCACTGCAACCAAGATGGACACTGGAAGAGGAACTGTCCTCGGTATCTGAAAGAGAAGAAAGCCGCCAAGGCTAAGGCCAAGACGGATAAAGGTAAATGTGATTTACTTGTTCTTGAAACTTGTTTAATGGATAATGATGATTCTTCCTGGATAATTGATTCAGGCGCCACTAATCATTTTTTTTCTTCTTTTCAGGGGATTAGATCTCGGCGATAGCTGGAGGCTGGTGAGATGACAATGCGAGTAGGCACCGGGCACGTCGTCTCAGCTATGGCAATGGGAGGATTCCAGTTAGCTTTACAAAATAGGTTTCTTATTTTAAATGATGTATATATTGTTCCTGAACTAAAGAGGAACCTTATTTCTGTAAATTATTTATTGCAATGTAAATATACTATCTCGTTTAATGTGGATAAAGCGTTTTTTTCATAAAGATGGTGCTTTTATTTGCACAGAAAATCTGGAATCAAATTTATATGTGCTAAGGCCGTTAGCCATTAATTCCTTCCATAATACTGAATTGTTCAGACTGTCGTAACTCAATTAAAACGTCGGCGAATTTCTCTAAAAGAAAATGCTCAACTTTGGAATCTTCGTTTAGGGCACATCAATCTCAATAGGATTGAGAGATTGGTGAAGAATGGACTTCTAAATGAGTTAGAAGAAAATTCTTTACCAGTGTATGAATCTTGCCTTGAGGGTAAGATGACTAAACGACCTTTTACTGGAAAAGGTTGTAAAGCCAAGGAGCCTCTTGAGTTAATATATTTTGACCTTTGTGGTCCTATGAATGTGGGAGCTCGAGGTGGCTATGAGTATTTTATTAGTTTCACTGATGATTACTCCAGGTACGGGTATGTTTATCTTATGCAACAAAAGTTTGAATCCTTTGAAAAGTGTAAAGAGTTCAAGGCTGAAGTTGAAAACGCATTAGATCGACGAACTAAAACACTTCGATCGGATCGAGGTGGAGAGTTTTTGGACTCGAAATTCTAGGACTATTTGATAGAACATGGAATCGTTTCCCAACTCTCAGCGTCGGGTACACCTAAGCAGAATGGTGTAGCGGAGAGGTGAAACAGGACCTTGTTAGACATGGTTCACTCGATAATGAGTTACGCTTCCTTACTGAACTTGTTTTGGGGGTTTCGCAGTGGAGATTGCGGTATATATACTCAGCTGTGTTCCCTTTAAGAGTGTTGCAAGAACATCTCTAGAATTGTGGAACGGGCGTAAAGCTAGTTTACGTCACTTCCGCAATTGGGGTTGCCTTGCACATGTGCTTGAGGCTAAACCCAAGAAGTTGGAACCACGATCGAGGTTATGCCTTTTTATAGGCTACCCCAAAGGTACACAAGGGGGTTATTTTTATGACCCGATAGAAAATAGGGTTTTGTTTCAACAAACGCTACTTTCCTGGAGGAGGATCATATAAGGGAACACAGTCCACGAAGCAAAGTCGTGTTGCGTGAGCTTTCCAATGAAACTACTGAAACTTCAACAAGAGTTGTTGAAGAGCCTGCTACTCAGCAAGAGTTATTGATGGGAGTTCATCCAGTAGGTCGGTTCCACCTCAAGAGTTGAGTGAACCTCGACGTAGTGGGAGGGTTGCGAACCCACCCGTTCGCTATCTGGGTTTCACAGAAATCCTTGCTATGGTAGCAGATGGTGACATTGAGGATCCGTTGTCTTATAAGAAGGCAATGGAGGATGTTGACCGAGATGAATGGGTCGAGGCCATGGATCTCGAGATGGAGTCAATGTACTTCAACTCAGTATGGGATCTAGATCAGCCTGATGGGTTCGCCCTATAAGTTGTAAATGGATCTACAAACGCAATAGGGTGCTGATGGAAAGGTACTGACCTTCAAGGCTCGACTTGTGGCAAAGGGTTATACCCGGTAGAGAGAGTCGACTATGAGGAGACTTTCTCGTCTGTTGCCATGTTAAAGTCGATCCGCATCCTCCTGTCCATTGCAGCTTATTCTAATTATGAGATCTGGCAAATAGATGTCAAGACAGCCTTTCTAAATGGCGATCTTGAGGAGACCATTTATATGGTGCAACCCGAGGGATTCATAGCCCAAGGTCAAGAGAAAAAGGTTTGCAAATTGAATCGGTTCATTTATGGACTAAAACAGGCGTCTCAATCTTGGAATATACGGTTTGATACCGCGATCAAGTCGTATGGCTTTGACCAAAACGTTGATGAACCTTGTGTCTATAAGAAGATCATCAACGCTTCAGTAGTCTTCTTAGTGTTATACGTAGACAATATCCTACTCATTGGGAATGATGTAGGTCTACTGACTACAGTTAATAACTTGCTAGCGACCCAATTCTAAATGAAAGATTTGGGAGAGGCTCAATTTGTTCTAGGTATACAAATCTTTTGGGATCGTAGAACAAAGTGCTAGCACTGTCTCAGGCATCGTACATTGACAAGATGTTGCTCAAATACTCGATGCAGGACTCTAGGAGGGGCTTACTGCTGTTCAGGCCTGGAGTCACTTTGTCTAAGGACATGTGTCCTAAGACGCCTCAAGAGATTGAGAAAATGGATCAGTCTAACCTAGGCCATTTCAATGTTGTTGACTCGTTTATGAAGGCTCTCACGGCTACAGTGTTTGAGGGTCACCTACGGAGCATGGGTCTACAGGATCGCCCGCGGCTGGACTAGGGCAAGTGGGAGATTTTCTTGTACTGGGCTTTTATGCCCTAGTTTATTGTTTTGTACTAGTTTTTTGTACATCCCACTTCGCTTTAGGACAAGTGGGAGATTTTTGGGGTTGATGCCCTAAAGTCTCGTGTCCTGTAGTTTGTAAACAGTTTGTACGAACGCTTGTGTTGTATAATATATGATATTCACTTCACATCTTGTATTTTTCTCGGTTACTTGTTTTATTTGCTTTAACACAAAAAAAATAAACATAAAATCCGTGGTTATTTGTATGTTACTCAAGCATGTATGTGGTGACATACAAGTGGATCATTTCTTGAGTGATAACCAAAACGGTCTGTAGTATATGGATATAGGAGGGAAACCTTATCCTGGTAATATTACTGATGCGGCCAGCTTTGTAGAATGGTCACAAGTATTGTGACTTGTCATAGATTGTCTGATTCTGATCATTCGTGTTGGGGACATGCGAGCAGGGGCGTCCTAGACAAAGAGTTTGTATAAGACCGGACCACGAAGTGTTAACATCTTGTTATATAACATCGTTCATGACAGAGACTTCACTTCACTAGGATGACCATAGGTAACATGACCTCAATCCTAAGTGAGTTGGGAACTTTTGCCATTGAGGGCGGTCCTTTGATTTGTATGGGTGCGAGTGGCCAGGTCGCCGATTCAAACCTACCATTTTGGGGATTCGTCTGATTTGGGAGCTGGGAACTCAGCTACACAAGATGGAATTCACTCCTTCCCCGAGTCAGGGGTAAGTAAATACATAACTCCCTTAAGGGCTGATTCCGAGGCTTGAACGATGTGGCGCCACATACCTTTTCTTGGTCGGAGAGGTGTTCACACATAGTTGGACTATGTTGTATTATTCATTAGAGGAATCAGTGGTACTTAAGGAGTGAGATGTAACTACAGGGGTAAAATGGTAATTTGGCCCAGCTGTACTTATGAGCATCTGTGAAGGGTTATTGTACTCATGATTGGTTATATCCGATGGTCACAAAAATATATCTGTGGTAAGAAGAGTTCAGTTGTTGGTCTTTAGTGGAATGCTTAACAGTTAACGGATGGTGGATCTCGTGGCTAAAGAGTTTAGTCAGCTATTTACGGACTGTTGGAGCTTCGAGCCACAGGTTCATTAGGTCCCCTGGGTAGCTTGGATAAAGTCGTGAACCAGTGTTTGGGTTAATTTGAAATGTTCAAATTGACAAGAGGAAGTTTGATTATATATGATATAATTGGACTGGTTAATTATATATGATATAATTGGCTAAATGTATGAGATACATTATTTTGGAGGAAATTAGATATAAATATGATTTATATCAAGTAGAGGAGAAAATACTATAGTAGATATGTGATATCAAACTATAGGTTAAAAATATAATATGATTATATTTATTATTAATTAATTGGTTAATTATATGATAATTAAGCCAAAAATCACGTTTAAGCGTGGGTTAGTGGGAATGAGTCGGTTATTGTAACCGATGAATTAAAATGAAAACAGTTTTCATTTTGATCGATCGTCCAAAAGAATTCGCAAGAGCACGTGTTGGTGAAAAGTAAACGATCGTTTAAAGAATCGAGAGCCTATACGATAGTTGCCTCGCGCCTAAACGATCGTCCACCTCGCGCCTAAACGATCGCACACTGTTTCTTACACAATCGCATAGCTCCTCTAAACGATCGTACAGTGTGCCGATTTTGCTAAACAATCGTATACCTTTTCCTTAACGATCGTTCAGTAAAACCTACACGATCGTGTAGTGTCTCCTAAATGATAAGCATTTTGCTATGCGATAGCGTCTTTTTCCCTCCCACTTGCTTATCACCTACACGATCTGTGTTTCCTCTTTCCTCTACCAAATTCACCAAAGACCACGCTTTGGGTTCTCACTCCGAGAATACCCGGGGATTTTTTCTGGTGGTGTCGTCCCCACGGCTTTCGTGTTCGCGGTTGTTCGTTCTGCTGCAGTCGATGCTTCCGCTGGGCATTGGTAGATCGCGTGGAGGTTTTCCGCTACTTTGAGTGCTGAAGTTTGAAGAATGTCTTCAACTGGTATGGCACTCTTTCCCTTGTTAATTTGTTGTTCATAGCATGCCGATAATTAGTGTTCGTTTGCATAACTATATGTTTTGAATGTATAATGTGTATTTTTGTCACGGTGAGATCAAAGCGATCTGAACATGCTCATGGAACTCTTCGGTAAGAGATCCTTCAAGAAGAAGCCGAGATTAAATTCCTCTTAATATGAGGAACTACATAAACATTATCTAGTAACAGATAATGTTTCTTGTCAACAAATAACTTTAGCCTGCTTACAGCAATAGCCGAAACAACCTCACCAGTACTGACTCGAAGAGTCATCTTTCCCTGTGGAAACGTTTGCCAGGAACTAAATCCTTGGTAAGAGGAATTGACATAATTGGTAGCACCTGAATCAAGGATCCAGGCAGAATCATCATTCTCTACTAGACATGTCTCCAAGGCCAATAAATCATATTATCTGTCTTGTCTCCTCTTTTGAAGAGTAGTGGGATCAAGGTCGTTTTCCATGAAATTTGTTTTACACGATTCTTTCCACTGTAAGTAATTGGTCATATTAAAAGCTTTAAACGGAAATATTAACGAGCTGCTGAAAAGAAAAACACATTGACCTACGTTTGGTTTTGAGCAAATACCCGTTTTTTTTTTTTTAAAAAAAACAACATCCAATAAGGTTTTAGCAAAACTAACATGAACCCCATGTGACATCTAGTTTCGCAATGACGCTTCAAAGGTTTAGGACAAAAAGTCGCCGAAGGGAGGTTAGTTATCCCTCCTCTGAATTGAGAAGTTCTCAACCAGTCATTAATACCAGAACAACTCTTGCTCCTATAACGACTAGCCATCATTGATTTGGCCAAGAGATCATTAACTTACTTAACAATCTCCCGTAAGTATGACCTGCCATTTTAAGCCCTAGAGGTCCGTCCCAAAAGGCAATTCCAAAGGGACAAAATCCGATTGGGGTAAAACCTAAAGCGACCCTATCCATTTATCGAGTTCACCTTGATATTGACCAACTGCACAAAACCCATCTGAAGGGGACCGCTCCGAAGGCGATACGAGGGCATGTAGAATGATCTCACGGTATGAACCAATGACAGAGACCATAGGACGTGTTGGAACACACCCTTCACCCACTTACTAAAAATACTCTATCCGTCCACCTTGATATTGACTCATGCAAACACCATCCGAAGGGGGATGCATCCTAGGTCATCTCAAGGCCAAGCATGAATCTCACGGTGTGAACGTACAGGGAGAAATGTGAGTGGAATCATAGACATATCTGATACGCCTCCTTCTCCCACTGAGTATTTTATAACCTAGGGTTTAGTTTACTTAGAAAAAACACGACTAAGGATTTTAACTAAGTGACTTTTAGGTCCCAATAGTAACTTTTACCTTGGATAGTTGAACAACTTTTGATCATCATCCATTAAACTCTTTAACGGAGTCTTTGACCAAAACGTCGCATGCTTGTTGAAAATCTATCTAATTCACCTTTCCAGGTAGGTTCCCAGGTAGGGGTGTTACGTTTCTGTCAACTTAAGAACCCCAACCTAGCCAGAACCCGCCTTAGACAAAAGGTCCCTTATAGATAGGTTTACAACAAATTTAATCTTTTATTCCAACCAATTTAATCCTATTAAACCAATTTTAAAAGATTAATCTAGGTTACTAAACTCTTTAGAACCACTTGAACTTAGGTCTATCTCAAATTTTAAAACCCTTTTAAAAAACTTGAGTTCACCCTAAGTCCGCATGCAACTCTGAATTATTGATTTTAGGTCTAATTTCCTTTATAACACTTATAAACGAAACAACCACAATGCTAAGCTAACACATGCAAGGCATTCATAACGCTTATAAACAGCCTAAGTGTCATGCTCAATGCATTGTCCATTCATTGCTACTTCTTTTATATAACACTTATACAAAACAACAATGAAACAAGCAAAACATGCTTCCATTCACCCTTAGACTATAACATTATAATAAAAGGATGATGCATGATAATGCTCACTGCATGCAAAATATAACTCTTATATTTCATGATGCATGCGCATGCTTTCAAGTAATTTCTTCATGCTCGATTATAACATTTATAATACATGATGCATGAATAATTGCACAACCTAAGGTGGGTTTTGAACTATATGTCAAACACTTTGGCATATACACCATACATCACATGCATAATAAACCAATGTTGATGAACCAGGTGAAATTGCCTTAAAAACACAAAAAAAAGCTAACTATTACAAAGACAAGGAGTCTCTGGTTCAAACAGGCGAACCAGGTCTTGAACCGCTCGGGCAAAGCATCGCGTCTCCAACCATCGTGTACTAAGCACCGCGATCGTCTACACGATAAAACAAACGCTTTGCTCTATCGCTTACCAGCACTCCCAGAGTTAAACGATCATTTAGCTATTACTACATGATCGTGTACCTTTTACTAAGCGATGAAGCTTGAAGTACACGATCGCTTAGCACGCCCCATACAACGCCCGCCTTCCGCGATTTTCTAAACGACTACGATGCCTCGAAACACCATCGCCTAAGCGATCGCTTAGCTAGCGCCTCCGTATCGCATACGCATGATCGTGTAGGTAGTAATTAAGCGATGAAGCTTGCTAACTACACGATTGTCTAGCACGCACCTTTTACTAAATGACAAGCATCACTTGCTCCCACTACGATCGTCTACCTCTAGCGCCTACGCGATCACGCAACCAACGCTACGTGATAGAGTAAACGATTTACCCCATCGCTTAGCATTAGCTAAATGATCGTTTAGAAAATACTACACGATCGTCTAGAAAAATCTAAACGATTGCTTAGTTAAATCCCAACGATTGTTTACCTAAGGCTACACGATACGACCAACACTGGTCTTCTTCTTTGTTGAGAACCGCATCTCCATGCTTCGAAGCTTCATAACGGACGACTCAACTAACTTAAACTTTTTGAATTACAGACTTGATTGCAAAGTTAATTATGCCCAAAAAACATAGGGGCCCTTACAATTAACACTTTATAATAACATAAAGCTTTAACTAAAAGGCAATTAAACTCGAAACATTCATCAACTTAACCACAAATGTAGAAAACGATTAACCACAAATCCAGAAACCCATCGCGACTGTAAAATGAGTTCAAATCAGAGTTGTAATTTGGAATATCAGAACAATCTGGCTCTGATACCAATTGAAAGAAATCGAATTTGAGGTTTCCATGAGCAGTGGAAAATAGATCATTCCAAATTACAATCATGAATGAACATTACAAATTATAGTTATAAACAAAATATACAGTTATGTAATCCATACAAAAATTATAGCATGAAAACTATAAATGAACAAGGAGAAAGCTACAAACATTTGTAGACTTGTCTCCACGCTCCTTGCTCACGAACGCTAGAACACAACAACCTCGAACATTCTACCAACACGACCGAAACACTGCATGAACACTTCGCACTCGAACTCAGCGATCGCCTCAGACATGAACTCCCCAACAACACGAACAGCCTCTACAGAACATCGACGGTGTCGAGTTAAGTATGACACCACCAAGAAGGTTACCTTTGTATTCTCGGTGTGAGAATCCAGAAGGTGGGCTTTGTGTGGACTTGGAATGAGGCAGACGAAGGAGGAATGAACAATCATGTACATGATTGAGCAAGTGGGAGAAGATAGAAACCTATCACATAGGTCGATGCCCAATCGTTTACGTAAAGTTAAACGATCGTCTAGCAAAAGCTAAGCGATCGTTTAGCTCAGTGTCTGTCACCTAAAAACACTACACGATCGTTTACTTCGCTGAAGCTATTGCTTAGTAAATCTTTATTTACTTGAAAAGCTCTGTGAGTTTCTTTTTGTGAGAGAAATCTCAAAACAATTTTCAACCTATTTTAAAAAATTACTAAAATTAGAAAAACAATTTTCCTTTTAACGCACGGTTACCATGAACCACCAATAACCTCCCAATCAATTGGTTATTAAAGAAAAAGAATTAATTATCCAATAATTAATATTATTATAAATATAAATGATAAAAAAACTTATCATACTATATTTATAACCTATAGTTTTAATATTTCATCTCATGAAACATATAAACCATAGTTCTTTTTCTATTCCATGGTACTTAATGTAAATCTCATTTACATTAATCCTCCACTAGATGTATCTCATATATCATATCGATTATATCATATATAATCAAAATACGTCTTTGTCAATTTGAACATTTCAAATCAACACCAAGAACTGATCCTCAACTGAATCCATTGAGCTACCTAGGGGACTTTATGGACCTGTAGCTCGAAGCTCCAACGGTACGTGAATAACTGACTAAACTCTTTAGTCACGAGATCCACCATTCGTTAACTACCAGACACTCCATAAAAGACCGACAATTGAACTCTTCTTACCACAGATATATTATGTATCCATCTTAACCAATCAGAAGTGCGATAACCCTTCACAGATCACTCGTAAGTACAATTGGGCTAATAACCGTTATGCCCCTGTAGTTACATCTGACTTCTTAAGTACAACTGATCCCTCTAATGAACATAAGTCATAGTCCTATTATGACTGAGTCTTCTCTTCCAAAGAAAAGCTGTGACCACTATGTTCAAGCCCCGGAATCAGCTCTTAAGGGAGCAATCTCTCTACTTATCCCTGCTTCGGGAAAGAAGTGAATTTCAGCTTGTGGATTGAGTTCCCAGCTCCTAGATCAGGCAAGTTCCCAAAAAGGTAGGCATGTTGAGTTGGAAATTTGGCCACTCTCACCCATACTAATCAAAGGACCACCCTCAAAGACAGGAGTTCCCAAAACACTTAGGATTGAGGTCGTGTCACCTATGGTCATTTAGGTGAGATGTAAGTCTCTAGTATCAACGACGTTATATACAGAGTCTAACCATCTCGTGGTCTAGATCTTATACAAACTCTTTGTATAGGACACCCCCACTTGCATGTCTCCACATGAATGGTTAGATACTACCATCTATAGTAGTTTACAACACTTTTAAACCTCTACAAAGCGGGCCGTATCCGTAGTATCACCAGGATCAGGTATCCCACTTTAATCCTTATACTACAAACCTATTTAGGTTATCACTTAAGGCATGATCCACTTGTATATCACAAATACATGTTTAAGTTCACATAAGATAACCAAAGAGCTTTGTTTATTGGATATGAGTAAATGCCAGAATTAAATAACACTTATTTTATTCATTAATCAATGTGTGTCTTTACAAAACAACAAGACTCCAAGAGAACTAGAACATTAATCCCAACAATTATATGCAACTCTTTATGTACCACTAATCCTTGTAATGAATAACTAGTTTATAGACAAACTATAAACTAAATCCATCTTGAACCAGTGAGAGGGTGAGACCCTATTATTCAAGACCTGGAATTAGCCCTTAAGGGAACGATTCATTTACTTAATCTAAAGACGGGAAACAGTGAATTCCATCTCGTGTACCTATGTTGTCAGCTCCCTACTCGAAAAAAATCCCCAAAATTGTAGGCTTATTGAGTTAGTGAAACTGGCTACTCTCACACATATAAATCAAAATATTGCTCTCATAGACAGAACTTTATAACTCACTCAGGATTGAGTTCAAGTTAGCTATGATCATCCTATGAAATGTTAATCTCTTTAATTAACGATGTTATAAAGAGAGATTAATCATTTCACGGTACGGTCTTATACAAATTCTTTGTATAGGATACCTTCACTCGCATATCTCCACATGAACGATTTGGATCACATCGTTTGTATCACTTACAACTCTTATAGCATTTACAAAGTGGGTCGTATCCGTAGTGTTACCAAGATAAGACACCATATCATATCCATATGTTACATGTTGGGGTTGATGCCCTAAATCTTGTGGGTCCTGTAGTTTGTAATTTTATTATACAAACAGTTTATTTATTTAATAAAAATTGAGGTATTTTATTCGACATTTAGTAGCATTAACCCACAAAACCAATAAACAAACATTCAAGATTATCTTTTGAAGCATAAACATGTATGTTGAGACATATAGGTGGATTTTGTTTAAGTGATAACCTAAACGGTCTGTAGTAGATGGATAAGGCTGGATACTTTATCCTGGTAATACTATGAATATGACCCGCTTTGTAGATGTTATAATTGTTGTAAAGTTCTACAAATGATCTGATCCTGATCATTCATGTAGAGACATGGGAGTGGGAGTGTTCTATACAAAATGGTTTGTATAAGACCGGACGACGAAATGAATAGTCTCATTATATAATACCGTTATTAGTAGAGAATTACATTTCACCAGGATGACCATAGGTGATATGACCTGAATCCTGAGTGAGTTGTGAACTCCTGCCTATGAAGGCAGTCCTTTGATCTGCATGGGTAAGAGTGGCCAGTTCGCCGACTCAATATACCTACTAGTTTGGGAATTCGTCTGATTGGGGACTGGGAACACAGCTACACAAGATAAAATTCACTCCATCCTCAATGTCGGGGTAAGTAGATAAATTGCTCCCTTAAAGGCTGATTTTAGATCTTCAATAATGTGGTGCCACACCATCTCTTGGCCCGAGAGGTATTTTGTAATAGTTTGACTATGACTTATTGTTCATTAGACGGATAAGTGGTACTTAAGGAGTTAGATGTAACTACAGGGGCAAAACCATAATTTTGGCCCAGTTGTATTTACGAACAATTTGTGAAGGGTCATCGCGCTGTTGACTGGTTATATCCAATGGACACATAAATATATCTATAGTGCGAAGAGTGCAGTTGTCAGTTTTTAGTGGAGTGACGACAGGTAATGAATGTTAAGGAATTTAATTAAAGAAGTTTAATTAATTATTCATGTATAATTGGAGCTTCAATCTACAGGTCCATAAGGTCCCCTCTATAGCTCAACTGGGATTAATTGAGAATCAAGTTATTTTTGGATTAATTTGAATTATTCAAATTAATTGAGCGAACTAATTATATGATATAATTAATTTTATTTAATTATATATGATATAGTTAATATAATGTATTTGATACATTATAACATAAAGTTTATTTTTTAGAGGAAATAAATATTTGACTATGATTCAAATATTAGTTATATGAATTGGATTCATATAATTAAATTTAATATGAATTTGATTCACATTAAATACTCTAAGTTAACGAGAGAATTTTTAATCTATAGGTTATATTATATTTGATATAACATAAATGATAGGTTATTGATTCTATTAGAGATAACATATAGTATGATATATGTATATATTATATAATAAGTTGGTTATTATATAATTTTATATTGATTAAATTAAATTTGTTTTTAATTTAATTTAATTATATTATTTGAATTTAATTGAAGAGGGAGTTACTTAACTCCCTCCCCTTATTTCTCTCTGAAATAGACGTAGGAAGTTAAGAAATTTAGATGATCTTCTTCTTGGTTGGTTCTCTGCATTCTGAGAAGGATTTACAAAACTTCTTCCCTGCAAAAATTTCCTCTCAGAAAAACTCTCCCTCTTCCAAATTAATTATAAAGCCCACACACTCCTGTAATTCTCAAGCCCTAAGAAGAATACAAAGGTATTTCTTCTGGTAGTGTCCAAAGTGTTGATTTATTGGTTCTTTGTTCGTAATCATCAAACGGTTCATGATCGTGATCATTCGTGGAGAGGAGATTGTGAAGAATTATTGTCTTCAAGAGGTTAGTTGTTTCCAAACCCTAACATCTCTTCTGTTTAACATGCTGTAAAATTTTTATTAGAATGCATACTTAGGGTTTTGTATTTTCATGAATATGTGAAATTTAAAATTGGGACCGATCCCCGCTTCCGCATCAGACCTCACAATCCTTCACTACAGAGCATTTAGGTTATTACTCGAACATGATTTACCTGTATGTTTACCACATACATGTTCAAGCTACATAAAATAACCTGAGATCTTAGTTTATTAGATTTAGTTAATACAATTTAAATATCAAATAAAATAACATCTTATTTTATTAAATAAATAATTTGTACATACAATTTACAACCTACGAGAACTAAGAGATTAAGACACCAATCTCAACAGTTATGATCTTTCTTATGGGATTAAATGAATCATGTGCTAGTTTGAGAGTACAGATCCTTCTAATAGACCATCTTCCTGACATTACGAAAGTGTTTTCTTTAATCATATAAGAAGAACATTACGATTATTAGGAATACATGGAAATTTGTTTCATTTTATAGTTAAATTTGTAGGAGTGAAAGTCCTAACGCAACAGAAGAAATAAGACCATTACTCGTTATTAATTTAGGGATTCTAAGTACCCAAACACTAAGAAATACAGAAAATCTACAGAGACCAACATTGAATTGCCTACTGTGAATTTAATCTTAGATTAAGCATGATTAAAATTAAACCTACAAAGAAAAGGGAAACATTACTTACTTTTATAGAAAACTCGAATGAAAATCACCAAAACTCCTTGGATTGTAATCAACACCACCAAAAGGTCTCCTTCTTATTCTCTAGAATTCTTTGGCATTTTGGTTTATGGGAACCAATTCTAATTGGGATTGGAGAAGGAGAATTTGAGAGGAAAAAAGGTATAGAACAATTTTGTATGTTGTCTATCCTTTATGATAAAAAAACACAGTGCCTTTTGATCAAGAGAAAGAGGAACGTGGGATCACCCACATTTAAGATAACTCCCCTACGTGGGAGTTATCTGTTTAATTAATTAAATTTAATAATTGATAATTAATTAATTAATAAATAAATAAATCTTCTTTAATTAATGATTTCATTTAAATCATTTTTAAATGAAACATATCCCACATAACCTATAGTTTTAATTCAATTAATTTAATTTAATTAAATAATCATATAATTCTCCAATTAAATAATTAGAAAATTAAATATCATATATTTAATTTAGCCTACATTTGAATCATATTCAATTGTACTTCTCTCATAACCTATAGTTTTAATGTGCATCAAATACACATTAATTTTTAACATATAGTTTTAATATGAATTTAATTCATATTAAATTAATATTTGAAAAACTCTTTCAAATATTTAATTCTCCCATAAATTAAATTTGAATTATAACTAAAATTAAATTTATACTTTAAAGTTTAATTAAAATATAAATTTAATATTACAATGTATCATTATACATTATATTTTTTTCTCTAAGTGAATTTAAAAATTTCAAATTCTATTCAAGACATAATTACCTCAATTCCCTTTACGAGCTAGGAAGGGGATCTCATAGACCTACAGATTAGAAGCTCCAACGATTGAGATTAATTGGCTAAACTCATTAGCCAAATTAATTAATATTCGTTAACTGTGGGCACACTCCACTATAGACCCACAACTTCATTCTTTTCACTGCAGATATATTTCTGTGTCCATGGATATAGACCAATAACAGTAAGTTAATCCTTCACCAGTGTTCGTAACATCAGTTGGGTCAAATTACTATTTTACCCTTAGATTACCTCTGTATCTTTAAGTACCAGTGTTCCTATAATAAACAACCTGTTTATGGTCCAAACATTAAATAGAAACCCTCTCGGTCCAGTGAGAGGGTAGAACCCTTTGTTCAAGTCCCGAAGACACCACTTAAGGAAATACTCATCTACTTACCCTAAAGTCGGGAAGGAGTAAAATCCATCTTGTATTATTATGTTCCCAGCTCTACACTCGGTCTAGTTGGTCGACTGACCACTCTCACACATACAAATCAAAGGACAATCCTTCGTGAATAGAAATTCATAATAGACTCAGGATTAAGACTAAGTTGCCTAGATCATCCTATTGAAATAGAAACCTAACTAGCCAACAGTGTTACATCTAGTGGTTACTATTTTGCGGTCCAGTCTTATGCAAACTCATTGCATAGGATACCCCTACTCGCATGTCACCTACACGAACGTGTTTGATCAGTGTGTTTGTTTCAAATACAAAGTGGGTGTATCCACAGTGTCACTAGGATAAGGTGGAGTCTTATCCTTATACTATAAACCCTTTAGGTTGTATAATGAACATTGATCCCTATGGGGGCGTTTGGCATGCAGGTTTAAAATGCTAAGCTTGGGAATGTTAAGCCTAGAGGTTAGGCTGGGAGGTTTAGGTAGCATGGGTTTAAGTAAACTGTGTTTGGAGTGCAAGTTTTGGAAGTCTGGTTTTAAGAAGCCTGTGTTTGGAGTGTAAGCTTAGGAAGCCTGAGAATGAATTGTAGATTTAAATCTTGAGTTTGTGAAATATTTTCTTATATTTAATTAGTGATTGGATTTTATATTAGTTTAAATTTGTCATCTTAATTATTTTAGTATAATTAAGTTAAAAACAATCTAAACAATTTGGAAGAATATTTGTTTTTGTGAATTTTGAAATAGAGATTTGACTAAGTGCTTGTATTATCGACCTTGAGGTCAGAGGTTCGATTTATCCACCCCACACTTTAATTACAATACCTTTGCAAAAGAAAAAAAATTATAATCTTATTTAATTTATTATTTTAATAATTTTATATTCTGATTTTACTAGGTTTTGAAATAAAATGTTATATAGACTTTTGTCACTTTAACTAATTTAAATTAGAGTTTTCTACACATATAACTTAAATAATATACTTAAATACACAATTACAGTCTACTGGGTTATTATTATACAAAAAATCTAATCTAATTTACTTTTTAACCCTCCTTACTATTCAATTTTTATTAAAAATATGTCTATATAATGATGATGATACGAAAAGAAACATATAAGAGATGTTTCTTGAAGTGATCAATTTAAAGCTAGGAGAAATAAAAGAAAATAAATGAAATCACCTAAAATAAAGAAAACACATAAACAAAGAAGGGAGGAGAGATAATTAAAATAGATAATCTAATAAATAATAATAATTAAAAAGAAAAAACTTCAAATAAGAAAGAATTAGAAGAAAGAGAAAATGTATTTAAAAAATATTATTATAATTAAACTAACGGATCGTTTGGAACGACTTAGAAAAAGCTGTTTTTCAAAAGTTCATGTTTATCTAAACACTTTTGATTAAAAAAAAACTCCTTAAAATAAAAACACACATATGTTTGGCAAATCTTTCTTAAAAGTATTTATATACAAGTTTGTTTAGTTTGTTATATACTAAAAGTGTTTTTATTAATGTTTTCCAAAGTTGGTCGGTGACAGCTGAAGTTTGGTCAAAGTCGATGGTCGGAAGTTTACCTGTAAGGTCACTGGATGTGGCTAGTGACGGTCAAATTAATTAAGAAATTAATTATATATGATATAATTAATATAATGTATTTGATATATCATATGTAAAGTTTTATTTGAGAGGAAATAAATATTTGAATACAATTCAAACATAATTATATGAATATGATTCCTATAAAAACTATAGATTAAATTTAATATGAATTTGGCTGATATTAAATACTATAGGTTAAACGAGAGAATAATAAACTATAGCTTAGATTATACGTGATAATATAAACTATAAGTTATGTCATATATTTGGTATAACATAAAGTTCATTATATATATATATTAAAATAGTTAAGGTGGTGTCTTGTTATTCAGTACATGATCTTCAAGAGGCCTTCACACAGGTCCTTTCAGCATGGTTTGTCGGACTCACATGATTTCTAAGAAAATTTCCAAGAGATCACCCAACATGAATTGCTCTAAGCTAAGCATGCTTAACTTTGAAGTTCCTATGATTGAGTCACCGAAAAGGAAGGTGCACCTTGTTGGTATAGGTAGTAACTTTCTATTCTTTTAAATATTTCTTAACCATACTTTCATGTCCTTAGGATCTCTCTCATTTGAATGTGATCTGAGTTCATTCATATCCCCCTCCTAAACTCGAGGTATTACAGAAAGATAATTCACGACTGATTTGCTAATTGTGGAATAAAAGGTCATAATATAGGCAAATGCTACAAACTTCATGGATATATCTGCCTAGCTATAAATTAAAAAAAATTCTAATACTTTTAGCCAAGACATCTTCAAAGCAACTTGGAGTCAACTCATTTAATTCTAATACTTTTGCATAGAAACTGATTTTTTTTTGCTAGCTTCAATTCACAACAAGTTTCTCAACTAATGGAGTTACTTAACAATCATGTTAAAGCATCTCCTTATGAAAAATGTTATTGCAACTACAATTATGGCTCATACATCATGTATTTGTTCTCTTACTTCTCAAACACTTTAATCTACTTTACCTATTTGGATATTTGATTTAGGTGCTTCCAAAAATATTTGTAATCTACATCACATGTTTCATAATTGGCGTAAAGTCAAAAATATTTGTAATCTACATCATATGTATTTCTTCTGCTTGCACTGGTAGGCTTTATGTCTTTGATCTAATTCGAAAAGAAACAAAATATATTACAGTCGCAACGTTGCAACGCTCTTATCGATCCAGCCCTTGAGCGTTGGGGTAGGGTTGAGGCAGCATTGCAACTCTGGTGCAAATTTGAGGCGCGTGCGGATTTCAGCACTTTTCAGTTAAAACCCGCAGCATTGCAATGCGCTTGGGCAGCGTCGCAACACTACCCTGCATCTTCACATTCTACCTTAAAATGTTGTGTTATAGCGTCGAGTGAGGGTTGCAACGCTCGGTCAAAGGTATTTTGGTCATTTCTCCTTCTTTAAAGCCCAGATGCTCAAATTACCCCCAAATTACTTCAAATTAACCCCGTTTGACATCTTAAGCTCGATTCTACCTCTTTGGTGCTCAATACCTATAAAATAGCATAATTAACATGTAAAATCCATAAACAAGCCTAAATTAAACCTAGGGAAATATACTTTTATAGATCTAACAATGTAAACCCCGTACTTCATTTTCCTACATAAGTGAGTAATAGGCATGCTAAGAAAAGATTAAGGATATGTTAAAGTAGAGTTGTAAAAGAAAGTAAAGAAAGTAGGAAGATGGAGGAAGAAAATTCTAAGTGTTGGAAATACCTAGTCTTGGGTGAGTTTTAGATAGTTTAACAAGTGAAAAATTGGCTAAGTGTGGAAGCCAAGAATAGGCATGCATTCATTGAAAAATATGGATGCATGAGGTTGTGTGTGTAGCAACCAAGACTTGTGGAGGTTATGTGAGGCTAAGACGATTGAGGCTGGGCATAGATGATGGGCGCTAGACGATAGGCATTGAGAGCTAGACGATGAGCTATGCGATGTGCACAGGGCTAGACAATAACCAAAAGGCGCTAAGCGTTGAGGTTAGGCATGTGCGCTGACTAGTATGCGGTGATAAGCGTAAGGCACTGGACACTCAATGCACACTACAACTATGCGATGGAGCGAGTAAGGCCTAATGATTGATATTATAAGTTAAGATAGCTATGCGTGGGCTAGGACATGCGTTGGCTTAGTATGCAACCAAGGAGAGCACGATAGCCTCAAGGTGAGCCATGCGTTGGCCAAGGATGGGCTATGCATTGTGTGGAGGCATACAACCATGTGGTTGCAAGCGTTGTCTTGGGAGTTGATCCATGCGTTGATGACCAAGAGGAAAGGATCAACCTAGTGATTAGTCAGCTAAGCCAACTTTCATACTTAGGTTTATTGTTATCCCTTTAAGGAGGAAGTGGCAGTTTAATGTTAAAGGATGTTCATGCAGTTGCTAGTATAAAAGGGAAACTTGTCTTCAAAGAGAGAGTTTAAGCAATTCACTCGGGAAAATGACATAATTCTAGAGCCATTCAAATCCTGAGTGTGTCTAGTTGCTGAGATTGGGTTGCCGGAAGGAAATTCTAGAGGAATCGAGCTGGAGAGTGAAGAATCCAGTAGAAGGTTGAACTCTCGGGTAAGCTTAGGCCAGTCATGATGATTTGAGGATTCCGGACAAACCACGAGAAGTTATAAGCTAAAATTTTAAGGTATGCTTGATAAGACATTTTAGAGCAAGTTTGTAGATGGAAATTTGTTGAGAAAAGGCCTGGAAAATTAGTTATTAAATTTGAAAGTTGAATATGGAATCTTGAATAAGTAAGCAGCTGCTTGGGTTGAACAAGCAAGTAGCTTGAAGGGCCAGACGATAATGTTGAGCATATGCGCTGGGAACTAAGTTGGGTGCAAAGGGATGTGTTGGCCTGGGTGCAAGAACGCGCTGACATACTTTAGACCATGCAACACATGCTAAGGCCGTAAGCGCAAGAGAATGATGAGGGCGTTAGTCCGTGCGATAGAGTGAGTGTTGGACCGTGTAGGTCAACGCGCAAGGTGTTAGGCACAAGGTTGCACTGAAGCATGTGGGCGTGACTAGGTGAACGCATGGAGCATACGTTGATGTGCCACAAGATGGGTGCATAGGCAGTATGATGCAAAGGATTAGCCATGCGTTGGGTTGTAGGCATGGGCTGGAAGCTTAAAAGTATAGGAGGCTTGAATGCCTAAGGCAAGACATGGATGCAAGCAATGGACGCATGGTGAAGAAGTTGTTGCCTAATCGAGTTAAGACCTAAGAATTTGACTAAGTATTCAAAGCACAGTGAGCTTAGCATTAAAAGGTAAGGCTGCTCACTAAGACAAAGTAAGCTAGTTATGTAATGCTAGTCCCAAAAAGGCGGCCAATGCTAATGAATAGAATGCATTGTGATGTCCACAGGTTTGACATCAAAAGGAGAAGTTCATTAAGAGGATTGCCAAAGACTGTGATGACTTTAAATGCTTTAAATAAATTGCTAATGCTTTATGGATGTTTTAGCAATACATGTTTACTAAAAGCTATTTATGACAACTATTCTCAACTATTCTCAAATAGTTTCTAAGTAACACATCACTCTTTAATGTTTTGTTTATGCTATGCATTTCAATGATCATGAGGATGCGTTAGTACTGAATGCTTTAGGGCAACAAAATCATAAAGAGATAAGTATGTGCCTTAGAACATATGAGTAACTCTATACAGAGGGACTAAATGAGAAGGTACTAGAGCTTAGTCTTAGATGTGCGAGTTCAGTATGAATAGCTCAGTACTGAAGGACTAGATGAAAAGGTACTAAAGCTCAGTCTTAGATTTAAATAGCTCAATACTGAAGGACATAGAGAAGATATCTGAGTAGCTCGATATTGAAGGATACAGAGAAGGTATCTGAGCGGTGGTACTTAAGGTATGACAGTACTTAACTAAAACCACGTGCACGTAAGTGGAGTTGTCGTTGGTAGTGTTGAGATTACTCCACGCCAACTAAGGATCATTGAGGGATTGAGAAAAGGGTTCTCTCTCAACTAAGGATGAAAATTATGTTCTTAGGAAGTTGAACAAAAGGGTTCCTTCTCAGATAAGTAGTAATGCAGTTAAGCATGGTAAAGAATGAGCAAGAGGGCCATTCTGAACTAAGGCATAGTTCAGCAAAGCATAAATTGTGCTTTATTATGTTAATGATTATGTGAATAATGGTTACCTAAGTTTATGCTTTCAGTTAAAGCTTTCAGTTTTACTACCAGATTTATGTATGATAGTTATGTTTTAAAAGTTAGTCACTCACTGGGCTTCTAGCTCATGTTTTCAAATGTTTTCCCCCTCCAAGTAGTAGTTAGTTCCCAAAAGACATCTCTGCTGCTGTTTTGCCACTCAAAGACTCAGTAGCTTGAAGAAAGCATAATTGAAGACTCTGTATTTGTTAGTACACATGTGTTTGTCATATAGAGACTAGTGTTGTATGTTGGGCTCACTAAGTTGTAATATACATAAGTGTATGTATGAACAATGCTTAAAACCCTGTAATATAAATATGTTAAGTTTCGAGTAATTTATTCAGTATATTGATGAAGTGTATGTACTCAGGGTCCGAAATAAGTTAAACAGGTTTGTTAGGCAGTAAGTACTAACAAAAGGGTTGGCAACTGCTGCAGTCACATCTCTTTCCAGGTTAAGAAGGTAATCGGGAGCGGGGTGTGACAATCAAACACCCCTAACTTAATTCTTGCTCGTCCCGAGCAAGGTAGAAACAACATTCAAGCAAATATATTTGTTCTCACAAAAACATGCTTGCTCAAGTTGCAAAGGTTGTTACTCTAGTTTCAACAATCAATGAGAATGAAATTCGATTAAAATCAATCAACGAAGCACATTTTTAAGGATGATTCAAAATCTATTAATGCATGAGTGAGTCTAGAGCCTTGTTAGTTAAGCTTGCACAACTCGAAAAGGTTTTATAAGGTTCTCAATCCATTTTCCCCTATTCTGGCTCGATTATCAACCTTGGGCATACCATACTTGCAAAAAAAAAAAAAAAAAAAAAAAAAAAAAAAAGAAGTGGCAACACTAAGACAAGGGTGCCTAAACTCACGCACACAAAACATAGAAGACATTTGTTTTACCTAAAGGGCTAGCTTTCACACTCAACCGTTGGGAACCTATCAACTCTTTTCTCGTGTGGCCCTAACTAGATACAACGGATGTAGCTTTTTTTTACCTCTATCTATGTACAGACACACACACACATACTATATATATATATATATATATATATATATATTGTAGGCAAGCTAGAAATTGCGTCATTTTTATTATTTTTAATTTTTTTTCTTCTTTTTTTTTAAAAAACTTTTCACACTAGGCCATTTTTTATCCACTTTGCCTTGTTTTGCTCTAAAACAAGTAGGGCACCTCCTAAGCCGAAGGTGGGTCTTTCGGGATGACAACAGAAATACAAACTAGATAATACAATTCTAAACACACAAGATTTTAATTTCATAAGAGCAATGACTTAAAGATACATGAGAGACAAGAATTTTTTTTTTTTAAATTGAGCTAAAAATCATGATTATGCTCTTCTAACATTGTTTTATGCAAATTTTATCATAGGAAGAGTGCGTCATAAACTATCATCATAACAAACTAAGCAACAGAGCAAAAAAAAAAAAAAAAAAAAAACAATTAAGCACACAAGCATTGTCCGAGCACAGTGCTCAAGGACCCCAAGTTAATATATAAGCTACCCAACGAGTATCCTACCCTCAAATTCAATTGATACATTGTCTACAATGTATCTCTAGTTAAGCTCCGTGAAATAAAAAGAGACAAGGGAATAGAAAACCTCCCCTATAAACGTTATCGTGCAAGGGATGGTGGGTAAAAGAGCAACTTCATTGATTATTCTGGGTAAGAGGGCAACTTCATTGATTATTCTTTCTTCTTCAGGGCCAAGGAGAGGAACCCACAAAAGAAAAATAAAAACTAAGTTAGGAAAGTAATAAAAGAAAGAAAGTAAGTTGTTCACCTGGCTCCCTCCAAGAAGGACAAATTTTTAACTTTAGTTGCTCGATGTTGTTTTCCTGTCAATGTACGAAAAAAATTCTCATATTTCTCTGGCCCTTTCTTCCTTAAATCCACGAAGATGCTCAATGGGAGTGAGCTTTTGAAGCATTCAAGAGCTCTAGAGATAGAAATATTTTTGAATTTTTTTCGTTTTTGGAAAAGTAAATGCAGATTCGATTGCCTCAACTGAAAATAAAGACTCATAGACTTTTGAGGTAAAGATGAGCAATGTTTAGAATTAAAGGAGGAACTAAAGGAAAGAACATGATGAGGCTTGGTAGCCTCTAACTCTTTTACCTGAGGCTCCTTGAAATGAAGTTCAGATTCATACTTAACCTCACAGACTTGTTTTTGGCATAGTGGTCGATAAACATCTTCATCATCATTGATCCAGGGGAATTCCTCAATAAGGTCGACCTCGATGCCATAGACGATGGAAAGCTCTGAATGATGTTCCAATGTCAGCACAAAATGTGCAAGTTGGGGGATAGGACCAACCTCAACTAGTATGAGGGCTTAAGTCTCCAAGTGAGACTCAATAGACTTATGCTCACACTGAGAAGAACCAATAGCATGTTCACAGATTATAGAACCCAATGTCTTACCTTGGCCAGAAGCTTGAGGAATCAATTGCTCAATATGATAGTCGATGTGAGTTAACTCACAACTCACCTCGGTATGATCAGAGGACGGTCACAACGAGGATTCCCATTGCCTATGAATTTCCAAAGAAAACTCATAAGAGTTTCTAGAAATCTCCATAACCAATTATTCTAATGACTTACGTGAACTAACAGAAGGATAGTGCATCAACGCCAAGCTTGGGCTAGCATCTGCCAAGGGAAATAGGTATTGCGCACAAGATCATGCAAAAGCTGGGGATGCTTTAGATAAATGACCTTGAAGTAAACAAACTCGACATGCCTTAAGCTCTTGCAATTTCCTAGTTGCCAAAACTTGCACAAGAGAGGTTAGTTCAGATATTTGATTTCTAAGCTCACTAAATTCTCATACCTCTTTTTCTCTTTGCTGAGCTGCTTACCTCGCAAGAAGCGTATAGTAGATGTTTAAATTATCTGTCATGATAAAACAAGTAGACACAAGAAGAAGAAATATTTTTGGGATTTTTAAAGTTTACAAGTTAAATTCAACTAAAAGAGACTAATTGGCTTGCCTCTTCGGCAACGATGCCATTTTGTTGGGTCGAAAGAATCGTCGTTGCCCACGACCTTTAACTGAACACAAATTATTTATACTTCACCAAACTTACTTCTTATACCAACTAGTAGTATAAGTGGCAAGTCTTGGGTCGATCTATAGAGAGACCAAATATTAAATCTCTCATAAGCTTAATTTGACTATGGAAAGTAGTATAAACGAGAGATTTTTTTGTTTAATTGACAGGTAAATTAAAAGCGAAAATTAAAATGCAGAAAAGTAAGATAGATTGAGAAAGAGAGAGATTGAACACAAGATAACCTTCGTCGGTTTATATTACAGTTGCAGTGTTGCGATACTTTTATCGATCCAACCCTCAAGCATTGGGCTAGGGTTAAAGCAGTGTTACAACTCTGGTGCAAATTTGAGGTGCGCAGATTTCAACACTTTTCCATCAAAACTTGTAGCGTTGCAACGCTACCCTGCATCTAGACATTCTATCATACAACATTGCGTTATAGCATCGAGAGAGGGTTGCAATGCTCCGATCAGGGGTATTTTAGTCATTTCTCCTCTATTGAAGCCTGGATGCTCAAATTACCTCAAAATTGTTTCAAATTAACTTCGTTTGATATCTTAAGATCGATTCTGCCTCTTTGGTGCTCAATACCTACAAAATAGCATAATTAACATGTAAAATTCATTAACGAGCGTAAATTAAGCATAGGAAAATAGTACTTTTGTAGGTCTAACATGAACCTAATCCATAATTGGTTTATCGTCCGTCATTTGGAATTGCAGCCATTTTCCAATAATTACTTCTTTACGTTCTACATAATCTCCTCCATATCTAGACTCTAGAGTTCCCATATCACCTTTATTGATTTTTGGACCATGAACAGATCGAACAACGAGTCTGTCATATGATTGAGTAAATGACCATGGACTGTCTTATTATCTTTCTCAATTTTTTTTGGAACTGCAGTAGGTTCGATACTAGACTAACCGAATTCTAACGGATCTGTGACTTTGGAGCTGTACGGATCAATCTCCACAGTAGACTTACCTTTGTCAGTAACCTTACCTTCATCATATTTGTTGTCGATGAGGATGTAATCAACTTTCAGTTGCTCGAAAAATATAAGAAGTTTTTGAGACCAACAACAATAATTGCATCTGTCCAAAACCTCCAATTTCGACAGATCTGGAAGAACCTTACCATTCTTGATCAACATCTGGAACGTAGGAGGAGTAAAAGAAGATTCTTACTTTCATCTTGTTATTCAAGATGAAGATTATTGTGTCGTGGATAAAGCCACTGCCTTGAAAGCAAGAACGACACAATCTTGGTGCTATATTGCAAGAAACCGGCTGCTCTCAAAGATTCATACAACACCGGGACTCTGATATGCACTTGTCAGAGAACAGATTGGAATCAATCGGAAAATTAGCTAAAAAACAGCAAGGGTAGTAGAAAGCAAAAAAGATATGTGAAGATGAGAAGCTAGGATTTTTCTATGTATACATAAGCTGTTCAAAAGATTTTTTTTTTTTTTTTTTTTTTTTGAAAAAAAAGGAAGAAAAAACATTCTAAAATTAATTCCAATTAACACATTTATTTTGGTAAATAAAAACGTTTAACGGTAATAAAATAGTAATCTTTTTGATAAACTTAAAATGGATAAGTAGTAAAAAGTTATTTCTTTTTCGTGCAAGCATTGTTACCCAAACTCGCCCGTCTGACCAAACAGACGACGGTGATGACGACGCGCGTCTATTGTGAAAGGGTTACACTTCCATCACCACCACATTTTAGAAGCTTCTTTTGCCATGAACCAAAAACCCAGAGTTTATTTTTGTGGCTAAGCTACTCTTCTGGAAAGCTGTTGTCTGATGAAGATGCTTCTTACTATAGAAGGTTGATTGGCTGGTGGCTATACTTACAAATATCTAGACCATATATTTATTTTTCTGTGCACATGTTAAGTCAGTATGTTTTCAAGCCATATTCTGATCATCTTGATGCTACACATTACTTGAGATATCTTAAGGGAATGGTTGGACAAGGTATATTCCTTCGATCAACAAAAAATGTTCAAGTTAAAGCTTTTGTTGATTTGGATTGCGGGTCACATTTGGATACTTGACGTTCAGTCGCCGGATTCTATATATTTTTTAGGGATTCTCTTATTTCATGGAAATCAAAGAAGCAAGCGACTATTTCTAGATCCTCAACTGAAGCAGAGTATCGTGCGTTGATTATGGTTTCTAGTGAGATTTCTTTGATACCACAAACTATATCCTCTTTTTTGTGACAATCAAACTACTATTGTTATTGCATCTAATCCGACTTTTACTGTTATTTCTCATAATTTCTATTGTCGTGTGTGTGCGCACGTGTGAGCTATTTTGTATTTAAGGGATGATAATTCTCAATATTCAAATAAGATGAATTTCATTCCCTTTCAATAAGTAATATCAAAGATTTGAATAATCTCATTTTTATCATGATGAACTAAAATTTAAAAAAAAAAAGATAAAAATGAAATTAATTGTGCAAGATTAGAGTTGTTAAAGAAAATTTGATGGTTTTAATGTTTTGATCATACTTAGCTCAAATTGTACGAGTTATAAACTTATTTCGATTGAGTTGGGTTAAAAGGAAGCTTTTCCAATAAGAAAATTGGCCAAAACCTAAATCTATTAGTAATACATGTACTGTATTATATTTATTAATGATGTATTTTTCACTGATACAAAAACTTTCATGTTTTGAAAATATTAACCATATATTTTAACAATATATAAAAACATATTTGGGAATAATTTTATCATTTTTAAATCACTTTGAAACATATTTTTAATCGTTGAAAACAAATTTTGATGATATGAAAATTACATATATAAAAGTGTAAAATTAAATATTAAATTAATTTTGAGTAATTAAAGACATGTTTCAAGTGAAAATGAACATGACAAAAGTAATTTCAACAATTTTATAATCTCTCAAACATATACTAAAATTGATATAATAATAAAAAAAACTTTATAAAATGAGCATAGTTTAATTGACATAGTATTTGTACTATTAAGAAAAGTTCGATTTCTTAACTCATATATTGTTTATTAGTTTTAGAGGATGTTTTAACATTAATTTAGGTTGAACAATTTTTTTTTTTTCTTTTCCCAAAAGATAGTTGGAAAATTGATAGATATAAAACTTTGTTGGGAATGTTGTCAATTAGCTAATTATCTAAAAGAAAAAAGAGAGGAAAAAGAAGAATTATAATTTTAACAAAAAAATTCCCCTAAAAAGAAATCAGATATAGACAATCCACCAGAAGAGAAAAAGTTAATCCATAATTGTAGCTTTTTTGTGAGTGACATTTTAAAAAGACCCCAAAGCATCCAGTTGTGACACTTTTATTGGTTTTTTTTTTAAAAAATAATTTCTAAAACTATTTAAAGAAAAAAAATTATAATTTTTATCCGTAAATTTTGAATTTAGCTTTTATTTAGTTCCTAGGTTTAAAATGTTATACTTTTATAAACGTGTTTTAATTTGAATTTAATTTTTATTTGGTCAATAAAGTTAAAAAATTTTCATTTTTATTTGTGAATTTTGAATTTAATTTCCAATTGGTCCTTAAGTTTCAAATGTTATATATTTTTACCCTTAACTTTTTACTTCGTATTTGGTGTTAACCTTTAGTTAATTAATCTTAAATAATTATGATGTAAATTTTTTTAATCAATTTTAATAGTGATTGCAAGTTAGTATAATTATTTAAATTTACTATTTTTAAATTAATTAATAGGCATTAATACCAAAAGTTTAAATTGATTATATTTAATGAAAAATCAAGCTTTTAAAAGTATAAATCTTGAAGTCCTAAGTACCATATAGAAACAAACTAAAAAATTAATGGGTAAAAGTATAATATTTTGAAATCTACGAGTCAAATGAAAACTAAACTCAAAACGG
The DNA here is from genome assembly GCF_027475165.1 of Benincasa hispida. Classification (NCBI taxonomy): domain Eukaryota; kingdom Viridiplantae; phylum Streptophyta; class Magnoliopsida; order Cucurbitales; family Cucurbitaceae; genus Benincasa; species Benincasa hispida. The sequence continues at coordinate 44,676 of NW_028326834.1, forward strand.
AAAAAAAGATGATGTATTTTGTTCTTTATATCTTTTGGTTTTCTCTTTGTTACTGTTCCCTAGGACATAAAATTGTATCCTTACACGTATAAATAAACTTTATTGACACTTAACATAAAATATTATTATTTTAATTTTTTTTTTTTTATCATAAATAAGATGGGTGAATTGGACCTCAAATATTGAGGCCAATGGCAAGGGTGTATTTTTTACTAGTTGAGTCAAGTTTTTGGCACACACTAATATAAAGTTTGGTAGATAAGCTTTGTGCGATATATAAAAATTTGAAAGCAAATCCTTTGGTCATAATTGTATTTTCAATTAGTGTCATTATATACTCATTTCTTGGACATATGGTTAACATTTCTTATTCTATATTTGTGAAGATTTAGTTTTGTTGGTTCTTTCAAATGTTATATATATATATTATTATTGTCAATCTCAACATAGTTTAATTTGAAAATTTGTCAATCTGAACATAGTTTAATTTAAAAATTTGCAATAAACAATTGATTTTATTTTGACCCATTTGAAAGAACAAAGTCAGGAAGCAACAATGCTTTTCTACCTCAAAAACATCACTCTCTCTTTTCTCTCATTCTATGACTAAATTGTACAAGATGAGACACATCAAATAGAATAAGAAAAACACATGATTTAATTCAAACCCAAAATCTATACAATATATAGTTGGTTTTATTTGATTGGTTTCAAAGCTTGTCTCTGAAAACTGTAAAGTTCACTATCAGTGTTACAGTTCCATTGCTCCTTGTTCATCAAGAAACTCGGCTCTCTCGGGATCGTCAATGGTCGGTTCGATCTGCATAACAAATAGTTATAATGTATAACTAATAAGAACGAATCTTGTGGTTATTAATATATTTGTATGTCAATTGAGTTATGCTCACTTTAGCGTATTTATATTATTTTCGGACGTGATAATTTTAAATGAAAAGCTGAGTATTTCTAAAACCAACTTTTGAACTATGTAATAAAATACCATGTAAATAGTCCAAAGTGCTTTAAATGGTCAAAAGCATTTTCTTTGCTATTCCAAAATTCATCTTATCAAAATATCAACGATACTTAAGTGTGGCGTATGCTTCTCACTCATTTTCATGCATCCCCTTCAATCACAAAAAGAAAAGATATAAAAGAACTTTTTCCTGAAAATAGGTTCCACAAAGATGAATGTATGTAGTTCGAAATGCATCTATGTATTTTTAAAAAAAAATTAAAATTTTTAAAATTTTAAACCATTTTTTTTTTTTTTGTACTACCTTTGTGGAAAGTAGGGTCTATCAAAGTAGGGCATGAGTTGAGCTCTTGGAATCATCTCCTTTCTCATCAAACGAACCTCTTCTTCTTCTATCATCTGCTTCACAATATTTTGTTCTTTAGTTATTTGCTGTTCACTATTTTATTGCAAACAAGTTTTGTGTGTAACGCAAAAGATTTGTAAGTTGTAATTGTTACCTTGTGCAACTTTTCTTCCACTTTCTTTTGTAGCTCCATTACATATAACTTGGTTGCTATCTGTTCATTGATCCAAAAAATTAATACGAGATCCAACAAGTGATCATCATTATTAATGAGATAGAAAACGATATACTATATGAATTTGATCACGCATGAAACTCTTCAACATTTTGAGATCATATTAAATTACTATTAAACCTGAAAGCTTTCACGAACAAATAACTATATACTCAACACTAAACTTACCGAGTAGTTAAACATTGCTCGTTTCACTGCTCTTTCTTGGGTATGCAACTTGAAATCTTGTGGCTTCTTGGTGTTTTCTTTCACATGAACAACTTTTTGAGGAGCCTAAAATAAGGAAAACAAACCTCATACTTTTCATTCCACAAACAAAGGCAAAGTACTTTGATTTTCAATGATCCCGAAAACTTACTCGAACTCTCTCCGCTTTCTCCAAAACTCGGTCTCGGACTCCGTCTTTTGTCTAAGAAAAAAAAAGGTTAACAAAGAAAAAAAAGATAAACCAAGAAGAGGTAAGATCAAAATTAGTCTCACAAACCTTGGTCATGAAAGATTTTGGTTGAGACTTGTCCATGAGTGGATGGATGATGAGGAAGTTAAGAGAGAGTCAAATCTTAGGGTGCTACAGCTAAAATGGAAGTAATGGAAGTGAAAATTTATAGTGAAACTGTGGCAAAAATTGGAGGGTTGGTCAGCAAATAATGTGTGTGTGTGAGTGATTTGATTGGTCATTATTGTTGTTGCCACATCACCAGCATGTCCAAAAACTTGCATGCTCTCTTGCACCAAACTTTCTGATCAAATTTCACTCTCCTTCACATAAATTATTACTTTTGCTTATTGATTCTAAGGCATGCTCAAATTTCAGAGTCATGTCCTTTGTTTGGGCTGCTTAAACATTCTTATCACAAAGCCCCTATAATATTGACAAAAAAAAGAGTATGAATTGTACTTTATATATGAAAATTTTGTTTGAGTAAAAAAAGGTTAAGATTGATATGTTATATATGGTATGAAAATTGAACTTGTTATAGATGGTCTACTTCATATGGGTCTTATTTTTGTAAGAACTGTTTTGGGAAGCTTAAATAGTTTTTGGTAGTTTAGTGTGTAACTTGTAGTGATGATACCTTTGCTTTATGCAGAAATAGGACACAAGTAAAATGTGTAATGATTGGTGTTTTATTATTATTTTTTTCTTGGGATGGTAGGTTGGGAAAGAAGGGTTTATGAAGAAGAAAAAGTGAAGGAATATAGCCACTTTAGGTTGCTTTTTGGAATGATTAGGTCTAGTAATGCCCTCAAGCCATGTATCTATTTTGGTTCAATAATACTATTTCTATGCAATGTTTTTTTTTTTTTTTGGTTGTTATTCTTTTACATTAAAGGGTTTGATCTATTGCTCTAATAATATCATAAAAAGAATTAAATAGAGTATAAAGAATGTCTATCAATTAAAATGGTAGAAATACGTAGGTTTGAAGCGGTGTTCTCAAATTTTTGTTGATGAAATTGTTAAAGCTGGTTTCCCTTGTGGATGTGACATTTTTCCTTTCTTGCCATAGATCTGATAATGTTGTCGCTCACAATTGTTTGTAATGGTGATTTTGAGATATATTTTTTTTTCGTTGGAAGTTCCTCGTCTTACTTTGAAGAGGGCGTAGTGGGTTGGGGGTTCAATATGCCAAGTTGGTTTTGCCTTTGGTCTATCGAAGGTCTTTGATGCATCCGTTCTTTCTTCTGTTGGATGAAAAGTTGTTGACCCATCTTAGTGTTTGGGTTGAAGTAACTCTCTAATGATCTAGTAATTAAGTACATGATGCCAACAAAAACTTAGCTCAACTGACATCTGTATGTGTTAATGACCAAAAAGTCTGTACAAATCTCACACATCTATTTATACTAAAAAATGCACATCATATGATAAATATTGAATGAGAATTAACTCCAACTTTTAGTACTAATGTATATAGACATTAGAAAGATAAATTTGTGAATAGAAAATGTTCTGTTAGTTCAACCTTTACGAGAGTGAGAGTGAGAATATCGAACCATCTTTCTTGAAGATGACAATACACGTATTGTCTATCTAATTAAGTTATCTCGAAAATTTTGAATATGCAAACACATTAAACAAATTGCATCAATATGACTTTATTTTTCTAGAATATTATTCGTAGCTAGGTAATATTATAAAATTAAATACAATATTCTTAAAAAACTAATTTAATAAATAACATGAGAACAAAGGCTATTTATTTGAATAATCACGGCAATAAATTTAGCATTAAGAAAAAAGTAACAATAAATATCACTGTAGTAAAAATATGAAAATGTTTAGGCACTGAAGACAAAATCATCTCTACTCAATAAAAAGTGAAAATAAAGTTACAAATTTTAAACTTTAAACAGGTTTACTTAGCCTTCAAATTTCAGTTAATTTCAACATAATTTAATTAATTAATTAATTAACTTGTATTCTCGACCAAAAGGTTGTTTTATTTATTTATTTTTTATATTTCATGCTATTAGTAAGAATTTTAAATGGTATAACATGTATATTGAATAAACATGAGTTGATTTGACATGATGCGGTTGAAAAAATTGACAAAAAATATAAACATACTTTCCTTTTTTACCAAACATTCTCTTTGAAGCAACTAGAGATGTCTAATTTCTCCACGGGAATGGGCCCCACGAATGGGACGAAGATTCCCTGATTAGTGGGAGGGAGTGGGAGAAAAAATTCCCCGTAAGCTAACGGAGACGAGGAATGCATTCCCCGTCCCCACCCCAATTAGGTTCTACATATTTATTTAGTATAGTTATCTAATGTTATGTTATTATTATTATATAAATATTACATTTAAATTTCAAATTTAATTATTTATTGAAAAAATAATGAATATGTTTAAATTGAATATTTAAATTTAGATTATATAGGTGATAATTTTATTGATATTTACTTCTTTCTACTAAAAAAAATAATTAGCTTTTTTAGGCCAAAATTTGAGTAATTTATCTTTAAATTCAAATTGTCAGACAAAACTAACCATAATAAACAATTTAGTGATAAAGTTAATTATTAATTAAAATTTGCTTACATGTGATTTAAATTATTTGACTTTTTACCAAAAAAAAAATAATAGAAAAGAATCCCCACGAGAAACTTGATCCCACAAATTCCAGAGATTCTGCCCTGATCCCCGTGGGAAATTTCACAGGAAACAAAGATGGGGATGGAGAATGGCATTTCCGGCCCTGTCCTGCCTCGTGGATATTCCTAGAAGCAACACAACATGTTTCTTTAATATAGATCGTGTCGCTCTTATTTTGTCCAATTATTAACTTTTTTCTTCTATTTGTCTATCATGTTATATTAACTCAACTAACAATTGTCAATAAACATGTTGTTATATATGTTACAGATAATGGTCCTTCCAAATATCTCCACATTATTATGATATTGTTCGCATTGTTGATACATATTCATACCTTTGTTCTTGATTTCACATATGAAAAAAGATTTCATATCAATAAAGATAATTGTTTAAGGTTAAAAATTTACTTTTGCTCTTTGAATTTTCATGAAAGCAACAATTTAGCCTCTAAACTTTGGTTTGTAACGATTTAGTCCATATACTTTTAATTTTGTAACAATTTAATCACTGAACTAGTATGTAACAATTTAGTCCTTGTACATTCAATATTGTAACAATTTAGTCTCTATCCATGTCAATTTTTAATATTAAATCTCTAAACTTTGTATTTTGTAAAAACATTAAGTCTCTAATTAGTTTAACGGTTTATTTATGCATGAAATCTCATTAAATCTTAACATTAATTTCTATAATAGGGACTAAATCGTTACAAAATTTAAAGTTCAAGGACTAGATTGTTACATACTAAAATTCATGGACTAAATTGTTATAGAATTGAAAATATAGAGACTAAATCGTTACAAATCAAAGCTAGATTAAATGTTACTTATAGGAAAATTTAGAGATTAAAAATAATTCTTAACCTCGTCTTAATTAAGAATATCTATGGTTACAAATTGAAAATATAGGGACTAAATCGTTACAAATCAATGTTACTTATAGAAAAGTTTAGAAATTAAAAATAATTCTTAACCTCGTCTTAATTAAGAATATCCAGGTCGGAGGAGGGGCATCGTACCCCTCAAATGGTTGAGTTTAAATATATGTATATTTTGTTGATTAACAAAAATCATATATACACGCACATAGTTTTAGTTTCCAATTTTTTAGTTTACAATCAATTTGAAAGGCCTATTTCCATTTCTAATTTTTTCAATATATATATTATATATTATTTTAATATTTAGTACAAATAAGTTTTAATAAATTATTTAAGGAAAATTAATTGTATGCAAAAACTTAGATATATCTATAAAAATGGTAACTATATCTAATTAAGTTTCATTCTTTACTTATATTAGAGTTTATTAAGATGTAAATTGAGTGATCAAATCTCTAACCTCAAAGTCTATAGTACCAATTAAATTCTTAAGCTATGTTCATTTTTTCTTGTATTTGATATTAGGGAAAATAATCATTTTAGTCCATAAATTTTGAAAAAAAAAGTATTTTTGATTTATGAGTTTTCAAAATATTCTATATATATTTAATCCCCAAGTTTTTAAGACTATGTTTAACAAGTCCCTTAAGTAATTTTTTTATTATTTTAGATAGTTTTATGACGTTTTGAATTAGAAATATAAATTTAAGAAATAATTTTATAGACAAAAGATATATTTTTTAAAAAATTAATTTTCTAATTTAAAATAAAATAAAAATTAATGCATAACCTTTTAAACCTTGTCTTAAAAACTTAGAAACTAATTATATTTATAAAATTTAGGGATCAAGTGCACCTATTCTAAAAAATTTGAGAACTAAAAAGATACATTTTGAAAACATAGGGGCCAAACACACATATTTTTCAAAATTCAAAGACTAAATGAGTATTTTTTTTCCTTAATATTACTTAATCTTGATATTCTATATTTAATGTATTTAAAACTACATTAAAATGAAGATTAAATTGCAAGTTTAGTATCTAAAATTTTAAAATTTTATCTAATAAAGTCACCTAAAAATGTTTAATAGATCTATAAATTTTCAATTTTGTATCTATTATAGGCCACAAATATATTAAAAAATTTTAAAAGTTAACTATTTTATTAGACAAAAAATCTAATTCAGTATTTAATTAAATTTTCAATTTGTGGCTAATAGATACGTAAATTTTAAAATGATGTCTCCCTATTATACACAATTTTGTGCCCTCCTGGCATGAAGTTCTAAATTTGCAATTGATCATCACTTATATTTTATAGATCCCTCATTTTTCTAGCTAATGTAAAACATTATTTGCACTCCTAAACAATTAGGACAACAATATCAAAAATCAAAATTTTATTAGTTCAAAATTCAGAAATATATGTAAATTTTTTTGAAGTCTAGAGACTAAAGTTATTATTTAAACCAATTTTTAGATGCTGAGTTGAGTTATGAAGTCTAGAACTAATATGGTGAAGTTAAGAAGTATATGTTCCGGATGTAGAATTGTAAGATAAAATTACTCGATAAATATATAAAATAGAGAAATATGGAAGATGAAATTCCTCGATAAATATGCAAACTTATAAATATCATCGAAATTAAATTATTTAATACCAACTTTAAAGACGTACGTGGGGTTGTTAATTGAAAAGCAAGTGCGTTGTGACTATGGAAAGGGACTGATTACAAAACAAAAACACAATCAAAATGAAAGGGCCATTCATATTACAAACACAATCCAAGGTTGTTAACAACCACACACTCAATTATTTCTTCGTAAACCCGTTATCCACCAAATTTCTCTTTTTCCTTTTTATTTTTCTTATTTTTGGAAAAGAGTAATTAAATAATAATAATAATAATAATAATAATAACAACAACAAGAGTCCCACGATGGCGAATATATATAGTGAATTTTGAAGACTAAAAGAAAGTAAAAATTGGAAATATGGAGGAAAGAAGAAAAGGAAAAAAAAAAAAAATTGAGACATTGCATATAATTCATTAAAGTGGAAAAAAAAAAGAAAAGAAAAAGAAAAAGAATTTGTTTGGAGGAATTGCACTATTGAAGGTAAGCAAGAAGTCATGGAATTAGTTAGGTGTTTGATTGGAAAAATTGAACCAACTCCTTATTGTTAAATATCCCTCACAACTTCATTTTTAAGTTTCTATTCAAAAGCATTAATCACCAAAAGACACTAAAAAAGATTTAAAAGAAAATATTTACTTTATTCTTCATTGAGAACGATGCAAAAACCACCTCAAATTTATAGATATACAATAACAAGAGCATAGCCAAATTGGAGTAACTACGTGATTCTCTACTTCAAAATATAGAAAGGAAAAACTAATTCCTATATCTTGTGGCAATGTGTTTTTCAAATTTTCTCATTTAGTCACTTGATATTCAAAACACTCTTCGTAAGTCAAGAGATAAAACTTTAATAAATAAGAACTCATTACTCACTCAACATTGAGATTGAATTTATTGCACATGATCCTTCCCTACGACATTTTATTCGACACATGCGTGGACATACATGTGGGCTGACGATAACATAACAAAATAAAGCGAATAATCGAAGTTGAAGGATCCCAATCATATAATCGGTATCTCCACAATGAATGAGCTACATTTACCAATTTATAATCTTTTTACCCAACAGGTCATATCAAATACCAATAATATTACAAGATCAGACACATAACTTTATCCGAAGCTATAGACTTCTAGTGGTTTTTAATATATTTTTCTTATAAATATTAGACATGCATGGTATTGGTAACTTTAAAGAAATAACAGATACAATAGCTAACGAAAAAGGTTATAAAAGACTTTTATAGTTTTTTTCGAAGATCCTGACAACCCATGTTATTAAAAGTCTGAAATTTTTTATAGTATTTTTGTAGAATAGTCTGGATGCTATAATAAAGTATAAATGTATAGTTTATTTACTTTGCTATTAGCGTCTTTTATTAAATCTATAGTATGTTTATATAGCTAAAATAATATGTTATAACTTATAATAGCATTTTTAAACACTATAATATAGTATTAATAGCTTTAATCTTATGCTATAGTAAGGATATTTAGTCTTTTCTAATAGTTATAATTACTATAATAGTCTTTTGGTAGCATTTTTTTTTTGCACTAAATAAATTTTGTTATAACTTTGCTCATGGTTATAAAAGGTACAATTTTTTTGTCAACAAGAACATTTGTATATCATTCTTCATATTTATGTTAAAAGAAAACATGTAACTCGAGCTCTATCCATACATACTAAATACTTCATAACACATTAAATATCATGATTTTCATTCATAATTGAAATTTTATAAATCTATTCACATAACAAAAATAATAATGTAATCATTTTCTAAAACAAAGTATACAAATGATACAAAATAAAGTAATGTATCTTTCATGTTTATTTTTGCAAGTAAATAAAATATTTTGTAAGTCTTCTCTTTGTTCACTTGTAATTTATAAGATTCTCTTGATCTTCCAATAGACATTTTTTTTAAGGTTGATTTGTACCTTTTGATGGACACCTATTACACAAAAAAACATAGGCACATATTAAATAAAGAAACATAACAAAAGAACAAATTACATAGTTGAACATCTCAGACTTATAAACCCAACACATCTTTTTAACAACTAAAACTCCAACAAAATATGAATGTTAAAATGCTCATAATAATTTTTCCACAAAACACATGCGTCATCACTCCAAGCATATTGTAATACTTCTAATCAAGTATGCCATCACTCATTTAACAATCTCATACAGTTTTATTATCTATACAGTAACAACTTAAATCAATTATTACCGATAAAATCTTAAGCACAAGGCCAAATCTAAGGCCAATAACAAGGACATCATCAGTCACAATCACAACTATAAGTTGCAACAAATTTATAAGGTGAAGGAAGCTTACAATGTTTTGATGGAATCAAAAGAAGGATCTTGAGGTCTTGATCTCGGAAGAAAAATCTTAAGTTATTTCCTATCCAAAAGTTAAAACAAAGAGATACCAATCCCCACCCAAAAAAATCAAGTTTAATTTCTTAATTACCTACTATCTTGAGGGCACAAACTTGCAAATAGAGAAGTTTAATTTCTTAATTACCTACTATCTTGGTTGGAGCCTCCTGAGAATGATCATCTACAAACCAACATAACTAAGTACTTCTCAACATCAATAAAAAAATAAAAAATAAAAAATAAAAATAAAAATAAAAATTACACAAATAAAACTAAAACAATCAACATTCATTCAAGAAAATGATTATAAAAAAAACAACCAAAGACAACGAGTTAATGATGTAGTTTGGCCGCAATCAAGATATTCATTATCTATGGATCACAAAACTCTAGCTTGCTGAAAATTTCAAAACATACAAGCATTTTCGCCATTTTTGCCAAACGTTGTTGTTAACTCTTGTTCAATAAATCTAAAATTAGCTCAAAATTGCAAATAGAGAAGTTTCAAAGGTTAATGTCTAACAACAACACTTGAAATTGTTAGACATATTTAAATAATAATGTGTTTAATTAAAGTATAGTCTATGTATGTGAATTAATAATTGGTTATTTTATTAGATTGGGCCCTATTATGTGATCTAATTAATTAAGCCCCTAGATTCCTCTAATTGAGTATGGACTTGGGTAGAAGCACATTCCTAGTATATAAAGAGACCTTAGGGCTATGGTCCCCAATATACCAAAACAATAAGCACTTAGTCTTTCTTGAGTCCCATCTAGAGAGAGATCTCACTAAGGGCATTCGAAATTTTGGTTGAGGAAGTCATCCATCATCATCTTGAAGCTATCATCAATTTTGCAATGGAATCCAGTATGTTATTCTTGACAATTTGACATGAATGATCCTAGGGTTTATCTATTCAATATAGGTATAAAGAATTTATTCTAACAAGTGGTATCAGAGCATGAATTTCATGTTGGATTGTTAGTTCATGCATTTTCCATTGACATTGTTGATTAAATTTTGGTTTCGGTAAAGATTTTAAAGAATTTTTTTTTAAAAAATGGTTGGTTTACTATAGCAGCGTTGTAAACTCATCGACGGTAGGATGAAAATCTCGGCCGTCATTTTTTTTCTTTGGTAATATGTGTTCTTGCAACCCGTATTCTTGTCTGTGGCATTTGGCATACCCATCACCGATTATGAATGATGTGCTAGTTGTGGATTAAAGTGATTTTTTTTTTGGTTGATTATTTTGATTGAATGTGGTTTCCTAAAGTTTTTTTTTAAGAAAAAAAAAAAAAAAACCTTAGTTCTATTATTGTCAAAATTAAGGATGTTCAGTTCAACATTCTTGACAAAAGTCCACCAATGTGATGAAATCCAGTGGAAAAAAGTTAAAGACCGATCGAAGGAG
>NW_028326835.1:0-24040 GCF_027475165.1 Benincasa hispida
TGTGTGTAATGCAGGATATGTTGTCTTGTGCACTTTGTACTTCACATCTAAGAATGTGGTTTGCTCTAGCTGCCGTTGCAATTTCCCCTTGCAGCTGCTCAATTTCCAGCTCCTTAGAGTAAAGCTTCTCTCTCAACAGACTCGTTAGTAATCTTTCTGCTTTGAGCTCAGATTTTACGACATCCTGCACCAGAGAAAAAACGATGAACAAAGGTTTGTTTCGTAGGGAATCTGAAAACAAATGTGTTAGATATTATATTTATAAATCATAAAACTAGTTGTAGTTACTCACTAAATATTAGTTAATAAACCATTATCAATTTATTTATGAATATGTTTTATGTTAAAACAAGTTGTATAAATATTATTAATTTAACATTACACAGTTTTTAAAACAATGAATTGAGTTCATAACATGATATATTGTATTTCTAAAAGTTTTATCTTTTATTTAATATAATTTTACATTTTCAAATTTAAAATTCAAAATCTGGATACAATGAAAACAAAAAAAAATATTGATTTTAGAATTTCCATTATTTTGATCACAAAATCCAAAAACTGTTTTCAGAAATAGAGTTATCTACATATTTGTTAATCTCCGAGAATATTAAAACATAAAACAAAATCTAGATTGCCAATCAAACCTACCCTAAAATTCCCTTATCAAACATCATAAATCTAGACGACTTTAAATAAAATATATTGACATTATGGATGTTGGTACTAAATTCAGTAGAATACCTCTGTAGCTTCACAATTTAATTGCATTGACTCATCTGCATCTACACACTGAGAATGGACTTCCGAAGCAGCTAGGTTGGATTTCTTATGCAACAATGAAGATGATATCTTTAAACTCCGTTTTAAGCTTTCAATTCCACGCTTCAATCCTTGAACTTTCATCTCAGATTCAATAAAATATAGCCCATCCAAGTTGTTCTTCACCACTTCCACCCCCTGCATACTATCTGAAAGACAATGAACTCTCTCTTTTATGAACTCAAATAATTCTGCACATAACTGGGAGCTTTCATTTAATAATGTTAGCCCTTGATGTTGTAGACAATCAACACGTGCTAACATTTCGTCATCCAGCTTGATGGTTAAAGCACCATTATCTCTCCCGTTATGCTTTAGACGGTTGAATATGTTTATATTTTCATGCCGTAGTGAATCAATTTCAAACCTGCAAGATTCTAGTTCCTTTCTCAATCCCAATTCTACTTCAGTTAACCTTATTTGCTCCATCTGCAATTTTGCCACATGCTTATCGAACCTTTCAATTTCTGTTTTCTTTCCTAATTCATGAGTAAACCTTTCCTGCAATCCGTTGATTGTTTTCTGCTGGTCACAGCAAGTCCTCGTAAACCTCGTTGTCGCTTTATACAACTCCTTGCATTCCTTATCCTTCTCCTCAAAATTTCTCTTAAAGGATTCTCTATCTTCTTTAGCAGTTTTGTACTTATCCTGCAAGTCGGAGAAATTCTGCATCAAAATTTGGTTTTCATCCCGTAATTTGTCCATCATTACAGACAAGTCCTTAACTTTTTGCTCCGAATTTGACATTAAGCTTCTATTCTCTTTGTCCTTCTCATTAAGAAGAGAAACTTCCCTTTGTAGAGATACATTCTGTTCTGCTAGCTCCCGAACTCTTTCACGAAGCCTTTGTTCTTCCAACTGGTACTTTTCTAGCTTTAATGACCAGTCCTTCGACCTCCTGTCCAGCTCTTTCTCCAGTTCTAACTGCAATTCAGTCTTTTCTCTATCCAGTTTCTTAGTTTGAGAATCCAATATTTCCTTTGCCAGTTTCAGTTCTTCCTTTGCAGAAGCCCTTTCCGTAATTTGGGACTGTAGAAGACTTAAAACCTCAAGTGCTAAGCTCATTTTCTCCTCAGTAATATGTCTAATTGTCTGAATCAAACCTGAAATTCCCGTCCTCTGTTGAAGAAAGCTTTCACGGTCACGTTCTTCTCTGAACAGGATGACTCGCTCCTTTGCCAACTTGATTCTCCTCTTGAGTTCCCCATCCATATCCTCTTCAGTTTCAACAAGGTTTAACATTTCACTATGATTTATTAAGTTCTGTCTATGTAAACCAGAGCTCTCCATATTAATTCTATCAGTAGCTTCGGAAGGTTCATTTACTGAATAGAATTTCGGCGGAATCACATTCACATTGGAACCATAATGCTCATCTGATGATCTATCATGTATATCTTCTACAGTGATTGGCGGCATACTGTTGTCAAATCCCTTTGTATTTGTTTTAGGAATTCCATGAGATTGGGAAAGTCTCTCAATTACATTCTTCGCTATGGTCCTTGGAGATTCATGCCCAAATCCATTTTCAGCATACTTTGCAGGAAAGAAGTGATAATTTGAACTCGGAAATTCTTCAAACGGATGACTCGTTGTCTTTTCATCAATAACATATTTTGGCGAAGTGGGTGCTGTACATCGACCTCGTGGGGGCCGCCTCCCACTACCATTTCCAGGGTAATTTCTCGAAGGAATACTCTTTTGGGGTTTGCTTGATTCTTTCTGTTGCTTTCCATCATCAATATATCGATCCAAGATTTTGCTTGAGACATTACTAGAGGAAGTGGAAGAATTTCCAGAAGACTCACCATAACTTTGGCACGAAGAAGCAGATGCAGAACAAGGCCTCTCTGGTACAGCTCCATAATCATTATATGGTATCTCAAATTGCTTTGCCCTACACTGTCTTCTTAATGGTGGTGTTTGACAGCTAGAAATACCACAGGCCAGATTAATCAGTTTTAAGCATTGAAGATTTGATCAAGAAGGATTAAATGACTTGAACGTAACACCAATTTTATGGAGAGCACTAGGCAAAAAATTCTCATCTTGTTCTTGAAAGATAATTGGTTTAAGCATTACCGGTTTGAACGTTCACATTGCTGGTCTGAAGTGCCAATGAAATTACCATATGGAGATCTATTTTTATCCTTCGACCCAGAAGGACTCTTATGCTTCCCACCATCAAGCAATGACGCTGAAGACAGTGAGCGACTTCTTCTAAGACCAGTACCTGCATTCAGTTCATCAATATCAGGTTCACTCTTTCATAATTTGGAAGAGAAACTCCTGTAACTACATGCTACATTGTCCAACCCACCTTCAAATGGCTGGCCTGTGAAATCTTGTTTCTCTGTTTTTGATGGAGAAACTTCAGTACTGCCATTGCTGGGTGCTGAAGATCTGAAAAAGAACAATTTCTTCATTGTATGAACTCTACACTGGATTTACTTTAACTAGTGAAGTCTATGGAAACTTGTCCCCTGCTCTTCGCTACCAAACCTTCCACAAACGAAAAACAATTTCCTATTAGCATCCATCAGTACATAAATTGTGCGAGAGAGGTAAAGATGTATGGATAAATGTAACCCCAACGGAAGCAAATTAACAGATAAAAGATTAGAAAAAGGAACTAAGTTGGTATTTATTTAATTACATCCATAGAAAAGCCAATAGCAAATTAAAAAAATAAACTGAAAAAATCCCAGAAATCGTATGTAATAGTCTATTGACTGAAAACTCAAAAAGAATTACAATGAATTAGCCAACCACCATCAAGCTACCAACAAGAATTTGCAAGAATTAATGAACTACAAACGAGAAAACCCCAGATATGTCATATAATCTACACTCACCATCCACCAATTAAATTTAACAGATAAAAGAAAAAAGCTAATGACACACTGAGCTCGGTCAAAAGGAAAAAAACAAGCAGCCTTCAGACGAAGCAAAGTTTTATACTAAAAAACAAATGAACAGGAAAAGATCATCTTATACTGTCCCCCCCTAAACCTCAGTTACCGATATCAACTCAGCGTATTTCACGGAAATCAAATTCCAACTCCGATTCTTTCCTTCTCCTCCTCAAACTAAAAATAAAGCAGCAACATCTCATTATCAATCAATCCGCTTCACTACTCATAACAAAAATCAACAATCAATTTCAAAATAAGAACAAGAGTCAGCGACTTACCAAATAAGATGCCGAAGAGAAAAGGATTGCCAAGAACACAGTGTGCTAAGAATCGAAGGAGAATGGTTGGAAAGCGGCGGTGAGAAGAAGAGTAGAAGCCGGAAAGTGGGCGGCGACGGCGAGAGAAGCAGTGGAGGGGAAAAAAGTGGGAAGGAAAAAGGAATTTCAAGTAATGATAGGAAAAATCGTTTTTCGAAAACGTGGAAGGGTAATTATGTCAAATCACAATAATTTCAAAAGTTTCAGTTACGCTGATATATATATATATATATATAAGCACGCAGCAGGCGCGGGGGTTTATGTGGACATAATCCTCTGCTCTCGATTACATTGTAACTTCTCTTTTATTTTACTACTTTAAATCTCCATTACGCCACTTTTTGATTTTTAATATATATTTCTTTTCTTAGGGAAAAAAAAATGAAAAAACACTTTTTGGTTCATGAAATATTATAGAAATAACAATTTAGTCCATATACTTCTAAATTTATAACAGTTGTTTAAGACTTTAATAAGTATCAATTTAGTCGTTGTACTTTACAGTTTATAACAATTTAATCCTTATTATGAAAAATATTAAGATTTTTTTTTCATAACAATTTAGTTCAGAAGTTTTAATAAGTATCAATTTATGCATTGTACTTTATAATTTGTAATAATTTAATCATGAAAAATATTATTAAGATTTATGAAATTTATTACCTATATAGTTTGATAAATTGATTAAGGGTTAAGTTTATTTATAAATTATAAATATTAAGTTGTTACCAATATTTGAAATATCAATGTCGGTGGAAATATCGAGATTCCAATTTTATGGAAATATCAATGTCAAATTTAATGAAAATTGATATAATTAGTTAATTAAACTTTGATTGTGGCTTAATTAGATTATAATTGACCATTTATAATCATCATTAAGTAAGACAACATTCAAATGTGTATTGTAAATATCTATGTAAATAGATGTAATAGTAGAAATTTAAAAAAGAAGTAAAAAAATAATATAAAGTTTATGAATATTTTGAGGTGAAGTGAAGTGAAGTGAAATTTAAAGTTTTGGATAGTAAAAGAAACAACGTATTAATCCTTTCTTTTAGGCAACATTAATTCAATTTTGAGGTGAAATAAAGTGAAAATTTAATGAAAAAAGTTTGAATGAAGTTACAAATAAATATAAGTTCTTTTTTGTGGGGTTTTTTGAAATTCAATTTATTTGGAAATGAAAGTTTTGAATTGAAAACAAAGTTGCAAATTGAGAAAAGTTGAAGATTGGAAAAGGTAGGACATTGAAAAAGCTTCATCATTCTTTAAAAATATTATTAGCGTGTGAAACTATAAAATTGCGTGTAATAAGGACCATAAAACTAAAAACACTTAGACTGAATTAACGTAGCTAATTCCTAAAAAAAATCAAAATTTCAAAATTTCTCGAAAGTTCTTGAAATTTTGTCGAAGTGGGAGGAAAAAACGAAATTCTCCCTACCAAAATTTTGAGATTTTGTTCAAAATTTTCCACTCTGGTTGTTACATGATCAAAATTGATAATTAAGTTTATGAGACTTTTCATGGTAGGGACTAAATCGTTGTATGTTAAAGTTTAAAAACTAAATTATAACAAATATTGAAACTACATGGACTAAATCGTTACAAATCAAAGTTTAGAAACTAAATCGTTACTTCTATGAAAGTGGTCAAAAATTGATTTTTAACAAAAAAAAAAAAAATCCACTTTGATTTTTTAATGTTTAAAATTAAAATGTCGAGTATGAAGGAAAGTTAAAATAACTCATAAGTAATTGATATATACTAAATCTTAGTTTCAATGAATGGCTCCAATGGAAAGTTAAAATTAAAATGTCAAAGATTTAGTGGAAGTTGGCTACTGAAGGGATTCGATGGAAAATTAACGACCTCCTCCATCGACTGACTCCAATGAATCCCTTCAGTGACCAACTCTGGCGATCACTCTGACAACCAAATTTAGCATCTACGTCTGGAGATCACTCCATTGAAGACCACATCCGATGGCTAACTTCGACGACGACTACCTTTAGTGATTATCTCTAGTGACCGCCTATGCAGCCTACTCCAGTGGTCAACTCACGTTTGAGAACTAATGCATAAATGAATTTCAAAGGTAATCGTAACAAATTGTCTAAATTGATTGGCTAATGAAAATTTAGAAGTTTGATTGACTCAAATTATTAGTTCCACATGATATTCATCGAATGAAATTTGGAGGGTATAAATTGATACACTTACGAAAATTCAAAGTTTAAATTGATACAATTATTAATTTATGATTTATAGTATAAATTAAAATTCTCCATGATTTTTTTTAATTCAACCACATATTAGGTAGAAGTATTTGAACCTCGGACTTCTAATTTTTGGTCATAAATATCTTAACAAATTATGATAGACTCAAGTTGATCTTTTGTTTGTTTAAAATTCTCTTTCAAATAATATACTACTTATCACATGAAAACTTAATAATATTAATGAAAATAATAATGACATTGAAATATTTAAATAAAATAAGTAAATAAAAACGTATTATTAGGAAGAAAAAAAAAGAAAAAAAAACCCATTGGCATTTACAACTAAAAAGATTAGGATATCCACAGGCCATGTAATTATAACCACAACATTGAACGAAAAATAGAAAATCAATAAACAAATTTAATTCGGCATCTTTGGATCTCGTTACAATTGTTTGATTTTTTTATTAAAAAAATAGTTGTATAATTATAATAATAAATCAAAACCTTTCACCACCCTCAATGATGGATAGCATTGTCACTGTTTTGTTGTATTAATTATATTTAGTACTTTGGTGGTTCTTATTAAAATATCAAATCATAATTTGTCACATGATAATTATTTTTTATAAAATATTTTATTATTTTAATTTTATATATGATTGTGAATGAGATGCATAAAGATTTGTGTATCTTAAAATGCACCAAAGTACTGTTCTTATATTTAATATTTCCATTTTATTTACTATAAAATTATTTTTTTGGAATTCATCTTATTTACTATATTCGAAAGTATTTTAGGAGTGATGCTTTAAAAAATATATTTAAAATAATACATAAAATAATTGTTATATACACTTTAAATCAAGAGAAATTGTTTTAAATGACAAAACTGCTGAAAATATTTTTATATATAGCAAAATGTCATAGTTTAGACAATGGTAGATAGTAATAGACATCTATCAATGTCTATCAATGATAGATGATAGTAGTCTATCAATGGTTATCGCTAGTAGACAATGACATTTTGCTATATTTGTAAATATTTTGATTCATTTTGTTATATTTGAAAACAATCCTTAAATAAATTTTGCAAATATCGAACAAAATATGTTAAAATTCAAAATTTAGGTCTCTTTTGGTAACCATTTTACTTTTGATTTTTTTTTTTTTTTTTTTTTGAAAATTAAACCTATAGGCACCACTTCCACCTCCAAATTTATTTATTTATTATCTACTTTTCACCAATTGTTTAAAAAACCAAGTTAGATTTTAAGAACTGAAAAAAATTGTTTGTCTTTGAAATTTGACTAAGAATTCAACTATTGTACTTAAGAAAATATGTAAATCATGGTAAAAAAACATGGATGAAATAGGTTTAATCTTCAAAAAAAAAAAAAAAATCAAATGGCTACCGATTGGGCTGGTCTTCATATGTCGACCTAAGTAGCTTTTTCCTACACTAAAGAATGGACTTTGAACTAATTACATAAAAGAGTGAAGGTCAAATCCGAGGTATAGGGGGGTTTAATGTCTTTTCCATTCTCTTCTTGGGATGGGAAAAGAAATGCTTGAAGAGTTGGAGCCTCTATTCCGAGACTCAACTTTTTAACTAAGCTCTTTGATAAATGAGTTCTTCGGGCAAGGCTTTCTCTAATCTTAGTTATAAAGTTTCAAATCTGTTATACGTTTTGAGCTTTCAAAAATTATTTAATAATTAATTAACTTTTCAGTTAAGTCCAATAAGATGAGTATGACTCAACTAACATAGTGCTTATATTATTAAATTTGAAGTTAGAAGTTCGATTTAAAAAAAAAGACCATCAATCAGGTCCACCTTTCATTTTTGTGTAAATATAGATTAAATCTATTCAATATTATTTTTATTCATTCATCTACCAATTAGATTAAAAAAATTTGAAAGTTTGTGGTTTATTGATCACAAAATTCAAGTTTGTCCATAGATTTATTAATTTTTAAAAACGTTGATTTTGAGAAGGTTGAACTCGACCTATTATAGGTTTTTAAAATTTAAAACTTATTGTAGGTTTTTTTAATTGAAGGTTCAAAAACTTATTATACATCTTCAAAATTACTTATTAGACAGAAAAAAAATTATTTAGAGACTAAAATTTATTATTTAACTAATAAAATAAAAGAACTGTATTATAATTATTACTATTATTAGTATAAGCTGAGGTTTGAGAAAAAAAATACATGTCAGCTACCACTTAAATATACCACATGATCATAGTCACATCATATTTTCATTAGTCAACTAAGATTAGTTGATCATAGGAACTCTTTAGAATTAGAATAATTTGCTAAACTTTAGAGACTAAGGAGCATTTGACGCGTAGATTTGGAATCTTAAACTTGAGAATGTTGGGAGGTTGCAAATTTATAAATATTTAGTTTGTGAAATATTTTCTTGTATTTAATCACCAAATAGATTTTAGACTATTTAAATTTGTCATCTTAAATATTTTAATATAATTAAGTTTAAAATAAACTAAAAAATTAGAAGAATATTTAAAAAAAAATTGAAATAAAGATTTTAACTAAAATTATAATTTTATTTAATCAACTATTTTAATAATTTGATATTTTAATCTTACTAGATTTTTGAAATAAAATTTCTTAGACTTTGTCACTTAACTAATTTGAAAATGATCATTTTTTTACCATAGCACGTTGACTTAAAATTAAAATAAATTAGTATTTTAATATTAAATTCAATGATTCAAAAACTATATTTTTGAGTTTTAAGTTTTTATTTGGTCATTAAGTTGTTTTAAACATTTTAAATCTTTATGTTTAAAAGAATGATTCTAAGTTTTCAAGCTAGTTAAATTGACCAACAAAAAAATTAAAATACTATTAAATTAAATTAGAGCTTTCAAACATATATTGCGTTTGACTTAGAAAAAAATATCTTTCAAAAATTCATTTTTAATTAAATACTTTTGATAAAAACTCATTAAAATAATATATATATATATATATATATGTATATGTATTGCAATTTTTTCTTAAAAATGTTTTTATATACAAATTTGTCTAGTTTGTTAAATACTATTTTTATTAAAGTTTTTCAATGTTGGTTGGTGACGGTTGCCAGAGATGGTGATCGGAGGATGGCCAATAAAGTCGGTGGCTGAAGGTTGGTCAATGGTGGTCGGAATTGGCCAATGGTGACTGGAGGTTGGCCGACGACGATCACCAAAGTGACAGCCAAAGTTGGCCGGTGGTCGTCGCTGAGGTGGCAACCAAAGTTGACCGATGATGATCGCAAGATGTGGTGATCGAAGTTAGTCGGCAACAATCATCGGAGATGGTGCCGGAGTTGGCCGCAATGGTCACCAAAGGTGATATCCAAAGGTTAGTCAACATGCTTCCTAAATTAAATCAAGGAGAAAAAACACTTCAAATCTATGGGGAAAATGATATAGGAAACCAAGACTTCCTACATTCATGCCCCAAACAAGGGTTGGACTTAGGATGCTTAACCCATCCAATCCCAACCCTTGAAATTAACACCCCTAAAGTGTTTTTTTTCCAAACTTTAGAAACCAAATCCATGTAGTAAAAAGAAATTACAATTAACCAATAAAACAAACTAATGATATGAATTACAAAAGGAATATTTGGTCTGAAGACAAGCATGTACAACTTCCACAGATGAATTTGAAAAAAAATTATCTTCATCTGCCTGAAAATAAGATTTTTAGCTAGAGGAGAGAGACAGCTTTGAGCTTTTTTTTAATCCATAAATATTTGGACCAACTTACGTACATCTCAACTAATCTCACGGGACAACCCACCTAACCTTACAACATTTAGGTGTCAAGAAATTTCTAAGGAAATTAATTTTTAGGTAGGTAGTCACTATGGATTGAACCTTTGAGTTGTTCGTCATCCTCATTTAGTACCATTGCTTCTGAAGCTCCTCTATCGTCAAAAATCTGCAAACAAAATCTATAAAAGGGGGGTTAAATATCATTTTAGTCATTGTATTTTGAGTTATTGTCCTTTCAATAAACCTTAAATGTAGTCCTTCAACATTAAATTTTATCAAGATTAAATAATAATATTAAATTCCATACGATAAAAGACACTATTGTGAATACATATGCAACCAAATAACTAAGAACTTAAGATATAGCACAGAAGAGAAGAAATGTCACTTGGTCGAAGAAAAGAATACCTTCGAGACAACCCCTTGTGCTTCTCCGTGGTCTAGAAATAGCTGTCAAATTCAATAGTAAATCAGTGAATACATTTGTATTAAAAGAACAAAATTCATAATAATTTTTAAAAGAATTGCAAACCATTTGAGGAGATTAGAAAGGGAAACAACCCCACTTGAAACACTTCCCTTCACAACTGAATTTGCTTGCCAAGATCACGAAAGATCCTAACGTTTTAGAGAACAAAATTTTCATAGTGTTGGTTTAGTCAGTTTGAAGTCACAATAGCACTTGAGAAGCAACTCTTCTGCATAGAAATGAAATTCTTTACAATTGCAATTATGAAATAAAACAAAAGAGAACAAAGATATGTCCCCCTTTGCACCATAAAATATCACCTACAAAACATCTAACTTAAACTAACAGAATGGCCTAGTCTAAAGCAATCTCCTCTCCCTTGGTAGAGATCCTTAACTCTCCGTCTTTCTCCCCAAAAGCTACCTTCTCTTCCATGAAATTCTGGAGTCATTCTCTGCACAAAATCTAAAATGCCTAGAACAATCCTCCCCGTTGTTTCGAAATCTCTCACCATCAGAATCATCAAATGGATGCTTAAAAGAATGAAGAGGTTCATGTCTCTCATGAAATCTTCTTTCGTCGTCATCTAGTTCACCACCATTGTACCCAGTCAATTGACCTGAACGTACAGGGCCATCAAAAAGTTCATCGTTCTCAATCCTTCCTCGAGGATCTATAGCATCATAACTTCTGTTTCTAAGTGGTAATCTTTCAGTCTGATTCCTATTAGGGATAATAGACCTCATAGGGCCATGGTCAGGTGCAGGACCCACATCCCTCAATTCATCAGATGGTGAAAGGAAATGGAATCCTTGTCTTCGGCCTGGAACATACCCACGTATAGGACGCTGATCGGGAGATCTCATCCTATCCGTTCTATAATTTGGAGATCTTCGATGTGTCAATTCAGGGCGTCCACAAAACCTATCAGATCTTTTCGAAGAGAACCATTGGCTAGGAGAGCGAGCTCGGGATCTTACTGGAGATTTAGAATCAATTCTGGGAAAAGTTTTTCTTTGGAATGAGAAGTTCCTTCTTTCCCGGAAGAAAGGTCTGTCTACGTCGTATGGAGGTTGGGGTCGTGCATACATCGGATCCATTGTGTCATCAGCAAAATTCCTAGTGAACTTTTCACCATGTTGTCGATCAAAAGAGCCACCTTCATCCATGCATCTACTTGGACTAAAATCTCTAGGCATTCTGTTAACCATTTTTCCACCTCGTACACCAGGCCCATGTCTTCTTCCAGGTGACTTCCTCCTTGAGGGTCCATGGAAAAAAAAAGGTCCCTCATCCTCTAACAATTCTCTACCACGATGGTTAGCACCACCAAATGGACCATCAGGTATAATCTTATATCGGTTTTGATCAAGACCAGGAACATGGTAATCTATCCGCTGGTCAGTGAATGTTTCAGGAGAAAAGTTGGGACCAAAATCCCATTCCTCAGATCGGTTGTCCAACCTATTGGTACTTCTCCCTCTTCTATGACTAAAATTCATCCACGGTGACTGACCCTGGTGTCTGTCTACAGAAATTTTCTTGGTAATATTACTGTACGCGTCATCTCTGAAAATGAAAGTAGTGACAAGATTAGAAGAAACATAAAAGCAGTTAAAACAAGTTTAAGAAGAAAAACGAATAGAAGAAACTAACTGATAACCTTTCTTGAGGTTGCACATCTGCTCCTTCAACTGCCATGTTGGGTACAAACTCTCTATCCGTATGTGATAAACCTGACCTGACAAAGCTAGATTTTGCCTTACAAGAAGTTGAATCAGTAGATGTTCGATTAAGATTAATTATCCGACTATTTCTAGTGCCTTCATTGATATCCTTTGCATCATCACCATTTACAGACTCCTTTACAGTAGGCAAAGTTAGATCCCTACTCTGCACTACATCTACTGCTACAGCATTCTCAACCTCGCCCTGAGAAAATGTAGGAATCAGTTCCTCATCTATGATTTTGTCAGCAGTGTCCAGGCCCACGAAGTTGTCCCTTTTATCATACTGAGACAATTGGGTTCTTCCTGCAGCCTTCTCACTAATAGTATTCTCTACAGCATGTAATTCTTTCACACAAAGATCTTCATGAACTTGCTCACGAGATTTACTTTTAGTCATAGCCTGAACATCGTCTTCACTTCTATAATCCAAATTTTCTGGTTTAGCTTCCTGCTCCAGAGGGCCTAAAGCAAAAAATTCATGATCGGGCAATCCAACAGAATTGATCTTTTTGTCACTACAACAAGCATGATCCAAAGGCTCAATTTCTCTTTTCTCATATACATGGACCTCTACTTCAGTTTCCTGCATTGTTTCCCGGACCTCCCCATCTTCATAGTCTTCTTCTATATTATTATCATTATCATCAACAGCCTCAGCTATATCCCAGTTGCCATCTGATTCATATTCAGAAATATAAGGATCTTCTTCAAGCGTAGGCTGCTGATAAGATGAATCGAGACTTAAATGAAGATGCTCTTTTGATGGTATGCATGAATAAATAGAGTTTCCTTTATGTTCACTATCTAAAAGGGTTTGCTTTCCACATGGACTAACAATTTCAACCATTTCAGATGAGCAAGCATAAGTTTCGATAGCCATATTCGTCTGAGTGGCTGATATCTGCACTACAGGTGCATCACCAATAGTACAACCCTCCCATGACTCCATTGAGGTATTTAGATCCCATTTTTCCCTGTTTGACTGCAAAAGAGAACCATCACCATCAGACGCTACATTACCTTTGACACACTGGGTGCTACTTCCTTGTTTGTTTAATGGAAAGTCCAGCAACACAGGTTCCAAAGAATTATGCTTCAGGAAATTCAAATCACTCTCTTCAGGAACTAATTTCGGATCCATATGTCCCTTCAAACCTACCGAGACTCCAGCTCCTCCTCCAACTTGACAAATTGGAGGGCTGCACTTTTCTTCAGGTGTTTTTACATCAATTTCTTCCTCTTTGTTACCAGCAAGAGGATCAGAGTTGAGGCTAGTTGACGATGACTTCAACCCCCCACAGATCTCTGGTGATGCATGAACCGTATGTTTTACCGATACCAAGGATTTACCTTCATATTCAACAGAACCATTAATACAAGCATGTCCTCCCACACTGGGTTCTTGAAACTTGACTCCTGGCGTTCCAATATCATTCCGGACTATATCCACACAACATGAATCAGAATCAGGTTTTCCTTTATTCTTGTCAGAAACACAGTCCTGGTTCTTGTTCAACAATGCAGAACTTGTGACTGCACTAGAACTTGAAACTATTGTCACAGATAGAGTCGGCTGCTCAGTCTTTATTAAATTTTCATTGTGAGTCAAAGAAGATAAATCTTTAGATGGAGATGGCCGCTCGGCCTTCAATAAATTTCCATCTGAATGGAATGAAGATGTATCTTTAGATGGAGATGGAGGAAATTGCACTACCAGAAATCTCCTTTTCTTGATAGGAAGACTTGCATCATAATCACTAGCTGACAATGCGATGGGCTTAAAACCAACCTGCATAGTGTCAATAGAACATTTACTGACAATAATTATAACCATATAAGAAACTTGCACGATCTTCAAAATCCAGAAAACATCAAAGAAGAATATTAAGCACCTCTTCACTTTCTGGAACGGTCATTATTCCAAGATCTCAGAGACTTAATACAGTTTCTTGGTCTTTTATCACTTTAATCCAACACCAAATTCTCACTAACTTCTCAGAAGTCACTTTCAAATTCTGCACCGTACGGATACTACCACATTAGTAGTCTTCAAAAAGATTCAATATGCAAAATAGAACATGACAGACATCGTGTTGAAATAATCAATTAATCTGCAAGCGAAAACCAAAGAAATTAGCAATGCAGCACGGTTCCATTGTGAAAATATCATAAAACCAGCATCCAAATCTTAAATAATCCTGCATGCCCATCCTAGCCTATTAGAAGTTCTTGTGTTGAAACTTTAACCAACACAAAAGTTTAGATGATCCACGCCTCGAGATTGGATCAGGGGAAACCCAACATAATGAACCCTACATCAAACTCCAGCAATGAACTTTTGGGCATAATGTTATTAAATCCCAGAGCAACTATGCACAATCTCATAATACTTGCTCGATCTCCCTAATTATTACTCTCATATCCACGCAAAAACTTCTCCATCCATCCAATAAAAAGAACAAAAGATGCCAGATTCCTAACGAACAAGACAAAATTGATGATAAAATTAAAAGGAAGAAAATAAAAGAAGCATAAACCCCCGATCTACACAAACATATTCCACATCTAACCGACCAGCAAATCACCAGAATTCACTTGAATTGCTAGAAGACATCCCAGTATTTGAACAACTGATCCTCAACCAATAACTCAAACTTCAATAAAACTCCCTTCTGCCTCGAAAGAAACATACTCAGCCGCGATTCAAAGAGATTTCTAATCCTAAAGGCAGAGATGCGAACAATACCGAAACGCGGAGATCTAATACGTGCTTGTATTGCTGATGATACCACGAGAGAGTAACAATGGAATCAAAGCAGAATCATGAGAAACCCAAATCGAAGATGACATTGAATTTGTATTATATAGATTCGCAATTCGCAGGAAGAACGGAGATCGAAGCAACGAATGGGATTACCTTCGGGAGATGGAGAATTTCCGTGAAAGATGAAACTCTGGCTCCACGCAAGGTTATATTATATTATAGAGAAGGAATATGGAAAATTAGGGCTTTTTTTTTTTTTTTTTTTTTTTTTTTTTTCCCACTTTCATATTAAATAATTAATATTTTAAAATATTAAAATTTAAATTTATGGAATATGACTGTGAAATAGAATAGGGAATCTCGACTTAACCATTCCCCTGAGATGTGAAAGTTCATCCAATATTGTTTGTGGAATTAATATTTATGGACCAAAATTCTCGCCCCTTATTTTTGGAGCCTCTATTATTATCTATATCTATAATATTTATGTGACTAACTAATTTTAGTTTTTTAATGTTAAATATTATTTTGCTCAATATATTTTAAAATTAAAAATCACTTTTAACCTTCGTTTCGGATTGGTGTAACTTTTAAAATAATTAATATCAGCTATGAAAAAAAATAGCATTTGATAAATTTGAGCTTAAACTTAAAAAAGTAGATTAGAGTCTTTGGTAAATAAATACAAAAACATCTTATTTTAGATATATTAACTAAAATAAACTTATAATCAACTTTTTTAAATATATATAATTTAAAATTTTAAATAATTGTTTAGTATGATAAATTTTGTTTGTTATAGATTAATTTTTTAAATATTAAGGAAAATAGTTTTATTTTAAAAAATGAATATGGTATTTTTTTAAAAAAATGATGCATTTACTCATTTAAAATATAAAATAAATTTGATTAGTGAGAAATAGATAAATATATAAAATAAATCTTCTTTTTAAAGTATAAAATTGAAAATTAAATATTAATTAAAATTCTATACATTTTAAGAGAATCTAAAAGTTAGAAGGATATTGTTTTAATTTAAATATGTTTTACCAAACGCAGAGTTGATATTTTTTTCAAATGACCTTTTGACACAATTAAAGCAAATCTCAAACATAGCCTTAGTTCCTTTTAAAAATAACAATTTAATCTTTATACTTTCATTTTGTAACAATTTGGTTCATAGACTTTGTTATATAACAATTTAGCCCGTGTACTTTAAAATTTATAATGATTTAGTCTATATTATATAAATTAGGGTTAAGGTTTAATTAGATTTCCTGCATATAAAATAGATAAACTAATTATAAAATAATATTTTTACGAATGCAAAGTTTGCATTATAAAATAATATAAATTGACATCTAATTTTGAAGATTCTTTTAAGTTATAGACTAAATTGTTACAAATTTGAAAGTACAATGACTAAATTGATACAAAATTGAAAGTACAAGGACTAAATTTACAAACCAAAACTTGAGAACTAAATTATTATTTTCGTGGAAGTTTATGGATTAAAAGTGTTTTTTAACCCATTTCTAAATTTATTTAATTTTAGTTAATGTATTTCAATTTTTCAATTTTAGTCGATTCACTTTCAATAATTCTTAAATTTAGTCGATTCGAAGTTAAATTTTATCGAAATTGGTTTAAACAATAATAATAATTTTCATGCAAGAAAATATAATATTTAATATGTTTTCAAAATTTATAGTAAAATTACTAATATATAGATAACAAAAACTTTTTTTAAAAAAATAAAATCAATAACAAACTAGCAATGAGGATCAAATTTAAGATTTAATAAAAATATAGGACTAAAAATAAACCAACTTAAATTTTTAAAGAACCTACTATAACGTTTCTAAAAGTTTTGCTGGATTTATTATTGTTATTAATAATTCATGTAAGTGAGAATTTGTATTCTAACTCTTTTTAGAGGATATGTGTTTTAATTTGTTGATCTATATGATGTTGACATCAATTTAAATTCAATATAAAAATTATTAGGTTAAATCTCATTTTGGTCTCAATTTTTAGAACTTGTTTTATTTAGTTATATGGACAAAATACAGGTCGAAGATTCAAATCTTAATATACATTTATGATAATTGAGTTATTTTTTTAAAATTAATGGATGAAAACTGACATTTTTCTTGAATTAAAATGAGCACATTTGAAAGTCTTTTATGAAAAAAATGATATTTAAACTAAATTTTTTTTTTTTTTTTTATTTTCACCAAATTCAATCCTAACGTTATATGGACATAGTATATATAATCATACAAATTTATGAATCAATTAAAAACTCATAAAATTGACAAACTTTGTATAAATAATCAAACATGTAATTTCCTATTTATAGTTCAAGAGTCAACATTTGTTGGATTTAGAGAAAAAACATATATTTATATATGGTAAAATATATATTTCTGTTTCGTTTTTTAATTTTTGTTTTTTTTTTTTTTGGAATAATTATAAATTTAGGGAAAAAAATCATTATATTACATAATTGTTTTCAAAATTTAATAATATGGAAAACCATTATTGACCTGTGACCTGTCCCAAACTAAGAAGTGGAATTTTTCCACTGGCTCTTTCAAAGGAGGGACACGTGGCAGCCAATGATCAAGTTAGTGATTTGACTTTTGATTATAGACGACCTGGACCACACCCATTTTTCCCACTACTCATTTTTTTTAAAATTATATTTGACAAAATTATTTAGTTTAAATTTTTGCACCATATATGGATATGGGAAAAATTAAAAGAATATGCTAGTTTTTAAAAACCAGTTATAAAAATATTGTATTTTTTTAAACTATTTAGAAAAATATTTTTTTTTTTTTTAAATAGGTCAAGGGTTCAATAATTTAGACATTCGACCTTTATCCTTTTTTTTTTTTTTTTTAATAATTTAGACATTCGACCTTTGTGTTTTTTTTTTAATTTTCTATTTTATAAAAATAATTTCTAAAAATATTTTATTATTTTATTTAAACTCTAAAAAGAATAAATTAAAAAAATAATATCTCATAAAAATAAAAAAAGTGTAAATTAAAATATCTCATTTATATAAAAATAATTACAAAAATCAATGTGTCCCACAAGGCGGACGTTGTCGATTTCGAGCTGGTTGTCGTCATTGACTTCGAATTTGAGGTTGCTCTGGTTCTTCTTGATATTGCTCTGGTACCTCTCCAGACGCTTCATGATATAAATATTCATTATGCTCTCCACGACCCAACCATGTCCATGCACGTATGAAGACGAAGGACCAGCCTCTAAGTCATAATGTCCTGAACCAAATGCTGGCATCATCATAATCAGACTAACATAATCAGTTTGACTCTGCGTCTGCATCACAGGAGCAACTCTTCTACATTATGGGCAACCTCATCAAACTCATCCTCTTCCCGTACAGGTTCTCTACGTCTAGGAGCTGGTGGAGGAACAATAAGTATATTGTACATATAATGTATCTCCTCCATATAGCTTTGGTTGTCACTACATATAGCAAGAACCTGGTTCGAATCATTCGCAACATCACAAAATCTACTGTTGTTCGATCTCTGTGAATTATAAAACAATTAGATAATATTTAAAATAAATTTAAATTAAAAATAATTAGATAATATTCATTCATTTACCAGATGACCCACAGTTGCTCCCAGTGAGTGACATAACACCTTGTGGTATTATTATACCAATGAATGTAGTCTTAAGTGACATCCCTGTCAAACTGTTCAATAGAAACCCCCACTGCAATAAACCTTGTACGATAGTGTCATCGCAATACTAAATGTGCAACTTTTTCGGACCAATTTACAGTCTTTAAGTCAATATCATGTAGGAGGTTCAGTATTACAAGGCGATGGGACATCCTGCTGAAAACCGAATTGTCTCATCATCCTGTCAGGAAGATGCCACTCACCAATGTGAAAATATATAAGAGGACTCATCGTCCGCCATATATTTGACCATTCGTACAGAAATTGGGCAAAGTGTGCATAATAATTTTGTACGACTCCCAAATAACCTGAAACATAAAATATTATATTGGAGAACATTAAAGAAAAATACAATAAAAATGTGTATAAAATAATCAATTAGGTTCAGTGTAATGTACCTGATCAGGTTGAAGCAGATCAAACATGTATCTGGCTGACTACATGTGTGGCTTTTCTAGTCACACAAAATTTGTCTTTCCACCTAAAATTTTAAATTGATAATTTTGAATCTAAATTAACTAAATCAGTGATATAAAAATTAAATTGAATTAAAACAACATACCGAGAATCGTAGGCTCGTCCAGCTAACTGAGCATCATTAACATGTCGTAGCCCATCGTTGGAAATCGCTCCCAAGCCCATAGTTGCAAAAGTATGAGAGGCCCAGGTATCTCTCGAACCTCAGATTTTGTTGCTTTTCATAGTTATCTATACAACCATGTCAAACATGCTCCACCCCACGAATACTGTCCCACATCATAGAGGTTAGCTAATAGTGGCAGGAACATCAAGTAAACAAAATGACTTGATTTGTCGGAAAACAGACTTCCATCTATCATTTGTAGTATATATGCTTGCGCATATCTTATGACGGTTTTCTCGTCTGCATCATATGTGAGCTCACGGAATTGTGTTCCTAACCATATCAAACTTAACCTCGATCCTTTAATTTTGTCGGCAGGTGGGGTCACACCGAGGTACAGTTGACAAACTTATGACCAATCATCGTACATCACTCCGGTGACCGGCTCACCGTCAACAGGTAACCCCAACAACACTTCTATGTCTTGTAGAGTGATAGTGCATTCTCCAACAGACATATGAAATGTATGCGTCTTGGGCCTCCATCTCTCGACCAGATGCCAGTCCAACTAAATAAATCCCAATCTGGCAACCCCATAGAATCCAGATATGTGCAGTAAGGTAGTATTCGATGGTGGATTGAGATAGTGCGCTGGAGAACTGCCTCTCGACGCCTGCAAGATATTTCTCTAGCAGTACGATCTCGCCATACAACAGATGATCGATGAATGGACTGGTTGTACAAAACATCGGGATCAACAGGTCATGGGTTTAAAGCCATGATCTGAAAGGAAAAAAAAATATTTATTTATCAATTAGAAGAATAATGTACAACTTAATTAAAAGAATAATGTACAACTTTTCTATTTTTATTATGGATAACTAAATCATTCATGGGTTGAGAAGCATTTAGCTAACATGAACTAAACAATATGTAAACCATACGTTCAACTTGTTTTATGCATATTTATTGAAATGCTTGAATAACTTGAGAGATTATTCTAAGTAGATTAAATCTAGGTTTGAAAGAACTAGAGATTTAGAACTCATAAAACAAGAAGAGAGGTTCTTTAGAAATAAATAAATATCTTTTGCAATGTACACTCATCGCATGCATCCTATAAATAGAATATTGTAGCTATGTATGCTGAAAGGTGTAGGTTATCATATCGAGTGCATTGCTTGAATGCATGATTTATATATTTGCTTAAAAAATGTTAGTGAATAATCTTCTTGACCCACTCTAATTGAGATTATTCTTGGATTTAACTAGATAAAACAGTGTGTTAGAACTCATTATTCAACATTCATTTTATCGCATGGTATGGATGCATCAATATATATATGAATTTATTAGAATTTTAATCACGGAATGAGAATAAAAATTATGCAACCAACTTCATTTTCTTGGATGGTGTTTACCAAAGTAAAAGATGGGAATAAAATGTGTGGTAATTGTTTTAATTGGTAAAATTGTTAAAAAATATTTTCAAGTTTAGCAAACTGTCACTGTCGAAATAGATAGAACCCTAAAAGGGAAATTCTTATAAATAGAAAAAACTCAATAATATTTACATTTTATAGCAAAAAGTTTCAAAAGTACAATACTTTTGAAACTTTTTGCTATAAAGTATAAATATTTTTAAATATTTTTTTATATTTAAAAAGACTCCACCTAAAATGTGAAAAGATGACCAATTTTTCTTTATTTGAAAACAACCTAAAATGTGATACTCACTTCAAATTTGAAAATCTTAATTTATGGTAAAGGTGATCCATCTCATTTTTACTCCTCATTATATGGCGAAATTGCCAAATATAGTAAAAAAGTAAATAAATTAAAGACATGTATGGCAACTTTCATTTTTAAAGACTCATAGGACTTTGGTTATGAAATTACTATTTTGTCCTTTGAAGTAAAATCCTCATTATTATTATTATCATATTTCTCATCTCTCTTTCAACCTCTCTCTCAGTAGTTTGTCTCAACTTTTACACATTTACCATCTCATTCTCCATTCTCTAAAATTTCTAGTAAGGCTTAAATTTTGTCATGTAATTTTGGTTTTCTTACTTTTCATTTCAACATTTTTTCACCCTAATTCTCTTACATTTTCTTTAACTTATATAGTAGGCTTCTTTCTTCTTTTTTTTCTTTTTTCTTTTTTTAAGTTAATTTTTTTTAATTAATTTATTTTTTTTAATCGAGTGATAAAAAAGTGCAAGAAAAAATTATCAACCAATTTCTTAAACTTTTGAAATAATTCAAACATCTCAAGTTTTTAATTTATGTAAATTTTTTTGTACCGCAAGAAAAATTCTAGCACCTAAAATTTTGAGTTTATGTATTTTCTCTTGCAATTTATTTCTAATGAATTTTTTCGTATAAGAAGAAGTGAGAAAAGATCCAAAACCAAATTTGAATTTTTTCGTATAAGAAGAAGTGAGAAAAGATCCAAAATAAAGTGTTGAGATTTCTATCGCTCTCAACGAGAAGATGCAAGAAAAAAACTTTTTTTTTTTTTGCAAAGGTATTGAATTAAATAGGTAAGATGGGGAGTCGAATATTTGACCTCGAGATTAAACACTATATTAGTTAAACAATGTTCATTTTGATTAAAAAAAAAAAAAAACTACCTAAAGAGTCCTAGTAACATTCACAAATAAAATGCATTCTATGAAACTTTAATCCTCATTTTTTGGACTATTTTTGGCAATTTCTCTATTCTATAGGCCTACATTATTATTATTATTATAAAAAATCGTATTATTATTACTACTACTTTTTACATAATGTACCAATTTCTCCCCTTTAATGTCTTGACCAAGTACCAAAAATAAATAAGTAAAAATAATAATTGATATGTACTCTTTTAGATTATGTGAATTAAAAAAATCTCTCTCATCAAACTAGATTCATTATCATTTAATTTTGAATTTGTCAACCAGTTTAATTTTAAATTAAGGTCAAATATGACATTAATAAATTACTTAATAGTAAAAGTTAACAATCTTCTCTATTTAAACTACGTAAGTTGCACTTTTTTTCATAATGTTAAAAATAAAATTTGCATTATATGAGTCTTATACTTGATAGTATTTTTTTCTTTACATATATTTTTTGAAAATTTTTCATATTACTCGAAACAAATTTGAATTAATACTTTTTTAACTGTTTTTTTTTTCTTCAGTTTTTTAATTGAATTTGTTATCTTTTAGTTCAAATCTTTAATAGTAATAGAACAAATAAACTAATAATTTTTTCATTTATAATAAGAACTTTAAGATAAAAGCTAATCAATTTTATTAGAAATAAAAAGATTTAAATAATACTTTGATCCCTGTACTTGTGATTTTGGTTCATTTTAGTCCTCGTAGTTTCAAAATATTCATTTTGGTCTTTATACTATCATCTTTGGTTCATTTTGATTTATACTTACAAAATGTTCATTTTGGTCATCAAACTTTCAATTTTTGTTCATTTTGGTCCTTGTACTTTTAAAAAGTGAACACTTGGTCCCTTCACTTCATTTTTAATGGATCAAAATGATCACTTTTGAAAGTTCAAGGACTAAAATGAACTAAAATTAAAAGTACTAACACCAAATGAACATTTCGAAAGTATAGAGACCAAATTAAACCAAAATCAAACGTATAAAGACTAAAATGAACATTCTAAAAGTACAAGAACAAAAATGAACAAAAACTAAAGTATAGGACCAAAATAGTATTTAAACCAAATAAAAACATATTTCTAATATATTTATAACTACTATTTAACTTACTTAAAAAATGACTATTTTTTATTTAAAAAAACTATTCAATCTAAATCCAAATCCCACACAAATATTAAAAAAACACAATTCACATTAAATGATAAGAAAAAAAAAAAGAAAAAATTGAAAATATGACATTCCTTAAACAAATATAAAAAAAAATGGAGGTGTGATATCCAACTACATATAGTCCTAAAATGAAAAGAAAAGAAAAAATGTTTGAAAAGAGAAGAGATATCTAAAGTAGAAAAATTGTAGACGATGCCTAGTATCTACAAAAAAAAAACGTATAATGTTAAAGAATAAGGAAAAAACACAAAAATGTAGCAATAATGTTTAAAGAAATTAAAGAACATATATCCGCTATAAAAAAATCAACAAAAAAATTGGGGAGAGTGAGTTAACAAAATTAAAACCACAAAAAAGAGATACCTCATGGAAACTAAAGTTTTAACTCACTATTTATAGAGAAAATTTACATTTAAAACCCTAAATTGATTTGATTTAGAGATAATTTTTTTTTTTTTTTAAAAAAAAATCCTCTGAAGTAGAGGTTGGTTAGAGATAAAATGTGATTTTTTAATTTTTTTTTGCTTTACTTAATGTAAAATAGATATTAGTTAGAGATAAGATGTGATTTTTTTTAAAAAAATAATTTTCTTTATTTAACATGGAATAGAACTTAGTTAGAGATAAAATATGATATTTTAAAAATATTTTTTTAGGTGTGAGGAAAAAATAGTAGAAAATAACAAATTACTGAGATAACCCTATGACCATCATCTAAAAGGAGTCATTCAGAAAATCAAAAGTTTCTCCCCTAACCTCTTTTAGACGATTCTAGTTAAAAAGCACGTGCAATGCATGTGGTCACAAATTTCTAGAACATATATTTTTATGGTGAAATTTGAAT